>NC_045160.1:6103263-6110763 GCF_900700415.2 Clupea harengus | reverse complement strand
GTCCCGTCACTCTGGCAAATCTCATCGGAGAGACATCTTGGGGTTTTAGGATTTCAACATCAGTCTTTTTTCCTTTCACCTTTCCGCTTCAGTCTGCACTAACACACCACGTTCTCCTTGCTCACTCGCGGTGATTGTCAGTCCGGTGCTGTTCGCGCTTAATCCCCCTGGCACGTTCAACTTTGTCCAACTTCAGCCCCCGAGAGCCCTGCTAGCAGACAGCCGGTTCGTCCGCGAGCTTCTCGGCGGGGTGAAGCTTCCCCCTCCCTTCTCCTCCCCTCCTTTCACCGACTGTCTCGCACTCCCAGGTGTCCGTCCGGCCGGCTGCTGCGTCTCCGTCTGACTAGCGAGCGGATTAAAAAAAGTTTTCCTCCTTTTTCACTTCTTTTACGTCTTCTCTTTCTTTGATTCCTTTCACTCAGATTCCACAGACAATGAGTGACAGTGAAATAGTGAATGAAAATCAGGGAGAGAGACGATTTCTCACACACACAGAGAGAGAGAGAGAGAGAGCAGGAGAGAGGAAGAGATAAAAGGATCGCCCACTTTAGTCTGTGCGTCCCCCCAGCGCGGGTGATGTGTGCGTGTGTGTCTCGTGGAGTGTCTGTCTCGTTAAAGGAGGGTCCTCGAGTTTGCCTGTCCGATGCGGGCTGTCATGGTGGGCACTATCTCATCTGTCTGCGCTCGGAAGTTGGCCGACGCGCCCCTGACAGCATCTCGGTAGGAGAGACAGGGTCAAGACGAGGTCGGGACAGGGTCCATTGGGCTGCTGCAAACGCAGCGCCCTGCCCCAAATTCCCTGCGCCTTTAATGAAACCATCTTACAACCCTGCAATTATGTGACTTTTCGCCCGATTTCTTCCCTCGTGAAGAGAGGAGAAAGTGAGAATAACGAGGAAACGAGTGGTTCGAGCCTGCTTATTGAATATGTCTGCAGAATCGTGAACAGTATAGAAAGACAACAAAGTCTGTTTCGTAAGATTTGGTTCGTGTGTGCATAAATGCCATCTTTCAGAAATGTGATTTTAAACGGTTTTGTCCCCCTTTCAATTGCGTTACACCTGCGCCTTACCATAGTGCATGGGGGCCTCCCTACCCCACAAGCCTGCTGTGCACCTCAGGCCATGGGACACAGGTGAATCAAAACAAATTGTCAATCAACGTCACCCCCCCCCCCCACCACCACCACACATAAACCACTGACACGCAAGTTATGGACTACCCTCAAGAAGGCTAAGCACTCCGTACAATCTAAGAGGACACCTTTAATAATGCCTAATTTATACGCTATGATTGGGCTTTAACTTTAAATTTATATTAGCAAAATGGACGCAATAATTTTCACAATTTTAGTTACCATAGTTTCACAGTATAGGACAGCCTCATAAAGATAAATTCGCCAAACTGATGAATTAGGGGCTTTGACCAAATCACAAAAAAAATGAATTCCGGGGCAGCGATAAGGTTCCATTAACCCAATCTCCTCGTCATGCACAGCCTTTTTCATTTGGGGTCACCCGCCCTGTCAGCGCCGGGCCTAATGCCGGCATGATGATGAATCAGGGCCTCGCGCCCCTGTTATCTGTGACATTGAACCTCGGGTTGAGATAACGGCCATTGTTTCCCGCTCCCGCCAGGGCCGCAGTAGCAAGGTGGGGCAGGAAAAATCGCGTGTAAATAAGTCGGACCTTGCCACGCATTCCCATACCCCCGCGAGCCCTGAGAAAGCGAGCGAAGAGTCCCCCCTCGCTCCGTCGGCCATCGATTTCCTGCCACCGCGCAACTCCTCCATTGTTGGAAGCCTTTTTAATTTAGCCATAAATTGGGAAAGCTCGAGCTATGAGCTGTTCTATTTTCTGGCTGTCAGGATGAGGGATTTGTTTTATGATGCATTGTGTATTAAATACGAGTAATCTGGGAAAGTGATTGCTTGGCCTGGACGGGGTCTGATCGTGGAGTCTGATAGAGGTGGCTCACTCCGGTGTCTCCCTCAAAAGGAGGAAACGGCCGGGATAAACAAATTGGGGTGCGGGTGTCTTTGTCCCAGCGCCGGGGTAGAACAGGGTAGAAGACGAGGAACCTTGCGCGCTGTCTGCTGGACTCACTGCCTTGCTCTCTCTGTTCACAGAGTTGTACACCGAAATACCATAGCCTTTCACCCACAGTAATACGCAGTTCACAGGACACTCGGGAGGTGGCGTTGTGAGCTGTCTAACACGCTCCGAAGAGAAACTGTCATATGGAGAGTGGCGTGCTGCGGCAGCCTTTGCCTATAGTTGCATGTTTGATCGCGTTGTTTAGTTCCCGACAGGGATTGAGGCGAGGCGGGGAGAGTTAATTCTCCCGATTCGCGGTTATTTACTCCTGTTGGCGGACCTAATTATTTACGTACGGAGTGAATTCCCGAGCCCAGGACCCCCTCGGTCTGCTGTGCGCAGCGCATCAGTCAAGCGGGGAGACGCAGGGGTATTGAGACGCGAGGGCCATTTCTTTTCACGGCCCAAGGAATTGCAGCACACCGCGCCATCTACATTAAGGCGTCAAATTTGCTAGATGGAACATCAAGGATTCAGCCCTATTTCATTTTGAATAGAATATCACAACGACCCATATACCACCTGAACCAAGAGCCAACAAAGACACCGAGCCATGAAAAAGAATCGAAATGCCCCCGCCCCCCAATATGTTTAGGCTACCTTCCTGAAAACCTCCTAACTATTTATTATTTATTAACTATTTGCCGAAACTGCGCTGTGAACGTTTAGTCTAACATGCTAAGAGTAGATTAGATTAAAAGATCACAGACTCCCGTCTTCAGTTGGGTTAAAACCTTTAATTTAATGCCGTGTAATGGCTGTTTATCAACACATTAGGACGGCTTTCGGGGAGCTGTAGGACATTTACGTCTCCACCCCTTCTCTCCTCCCCTCTCGCTTTCCTTCCCTGTTCATTTCAAACACACACCTTTTCTGGGTGATTTTTGATGGCTCTTTAAATCAACTGCTTCCGGAGAGTGTTTTCATACACCAGCTTTTAAGTGCTCTCAAATTCCTTGCGGGATTTCATGCGACTGTTGTTTGTATAAGTAGCCTACCCTGTTTCAAATGATTTCATCCTCTGTGCAAAAAAAGTCAAGCAAGTGTCGGTGGTCGATTTAAACATTTGCACTACTTTATTTGTGGCTGAAATTTCTCGTTGTACGTTTTATTTTATTATTTGTCTTTGTGGGAGACTTTACTGAACCCATTGCCACTTGTATGTGTAGAGTTCAAACAGCTTTCTTCGTCTGAACTACCCTGTCTGTTTTTTTTTCACCTTCACGTAGCCAACTATGCCCCTGCTCCTGTAAACAGCGCTTCGGTTGTGACTTTCCAAAGGTGTAACAGTTTGATATGTTTATTTACAGTCAGCCCATAAGTGGTTTAGTAAAGGAAGGGGAGAGAAAGAGAGGGTATCCGACTCTTGCACGCCCATGAAAATAACACGGAGGGGGAATCCCACATGAGCGAGGACTGACGCCGGGATGGAGCTGGTCCCCCGCGGCCTCGGGCCGGCCCCAGAGTCGCTGTTTTAATGGAAAGCCTGTGTACCAGGTGCATTCCAGCACATCCTTACGGGGATTGGTGTGGAGGGGCGGGTGTGTGGAGCCAAGCATAAAGAAAACATCGCTGCCAAATCCACATGAAATAGTTCAACCATTCATTCAGTGGAGGACCTCCTACTGACAAAGGCGAAAAGCAGCATTATCGCCACAGCCCGGGGACTTTAGGATTGGGGCTCTTCAGCCAAATGGCCGGGGGTCTTGGTATTTATAATATGATGGTGATTTTTTTTTTTCAAACACTATTAATATTTTTTATATATATATTTACAATTTAACAGGAATGGAACTCGACACACCCTTTATTAACTATGCTGAGACTTTAATTTCATATTTTGTTCGTTTTATTTAATAGATGACAGAGGAATAAACACATTTCTTTACTAATGCGCCACCACCACCGTGTTAAAGACACATAACTGATTGACCTCAGTTGTTTTAAACTGCATACACTGATGAAATTGCATTAAGATAATATAGGCTGGCTGCGTAGAACGTGTTCAGCGAATTTAATTTAGAAATAAATGTATTCTATATATGCAATATATTTCATGCAGGGGTTGTTTTATGGATAACGAATTGCCCATAGCATGGTTAAAAAAAAATGAAAAGTTTTTTTTATTAAATCCTGAAATGGAAATATGAAAACATCGCGAAATACGTTTATTCCACTCCATGCTGTTTTGTACTTCTATTCAGTGCCTGTGCGTGAGCCTATGTGTGTGTGTGCCCGTGTGTGTGTGTGTGCCCGTGTGTGTGTGTGACCAGCAGGAAAAAAAAGAAAACAAAACTGATACACAACTCCTCACTTCGGCCACTGTATACCCCTCATAAAAACACATTGAAAACTTGGGCAGTCTCTCTCTCTCTCTCTCTCTCTCTCTCTCTCTCTCTCTCTGCACGCTCACCCAGTGCTCTCCTCTTGGACCAATTATCATTAAAAGCGCAGAGAGGAAATGAAAAAGGAAAAATGTAAATAAGAAATTTCCTTGGGTCTGGAAGTAGGCCCGTAGCGCGCGCGTGTTAATCTCCACCTCGGTAATTTGGTTCTCCGAGAGAGGACAGCATCCCCGCTGCTGCCGCCCCGCGCGCCATAAATCACCGTTTTATGTGGACGGGGTCAGTACTCTCGCCTCCCTCCGCACAGCGTCGAGCCCCCGCCCTTCTGCACGCTCCCGAGGCGCGTGCACACAGCGTATTTACCCCCTTCCGCCCGAGGGCTGCCTCGTCCAACCTGCACAACCTTAATTATTGTAGATTATTTTCATGCGCAGGGGTCAGACAGCCCGAAAGAAAAGTGAGAGTTGGAGAGGGAGAAGCGTGGAGGGTGAATTAGTACCCCATCATTTCGCCACTGTCTACTCCGTCTCAGCACCCCCCCCCCCCCCCCCTCTCCATACCTCGGGCCGGAGGGCATACCGGAGAGGCGAGGGGCCCATGTTTCATCCCGACACCGCGGCTCTGGTCTCATATACCGGGATAGGGGGATAGGGGGCAGGGCTGGGGTGCGACGGCCTCCAGAAAGTTAAATGGAGATGACAGAAGTCCAAAACTAAAAACACACAAACTTTGACTGAATGGCAATATCTGTGTGGGGAGATAGCAACAATGTGTTGCTTCCAGCAGAATCCACACATAATGTTTTGATAACATACGAATCCATTGGAAATGCTATAAGAGGTTAATAAAAACAACAACTATTTATACAGTTACAATGATGACAACTATGAAAAATCGCGAGATTCAATGCCATGCTCGGTATGCATCACTTTGATGCAGCACTGGAATGCGTGCATCAGCACACACACACACACACACAGACACAGACACACACACACACGTTATTCTAAAATGTTTCTGGTGGCTGGAGTGTAGCAAAAGAATAGCGCAGAAATGTTTTCAAAGTCAACAATTAAACTGAGGATTTATGCTGCTAGGTGAAATCCAGCGCGCAGGGATGTGAACCGCACGCTGATCGCGCTGGCAGCTCGCGCCCTCCCGGAGGTGTAAATGAGATAGTCTGTGTTGCCTGGCTCACGTGAAGTTAATTGCTTTGACAGCGGGAATGACAGAACGTGACTCGGCCCCACTAACACACGTTCTCCTTAAAAACAGAACCAGTAGTCTACGGGACAATGCGCCATTCAAAACCTAGAGTATTGTGTGTGTGTGTGTGTGTGTGTGAGAGAGAGAGATAGAGAGAATGCATGTACGTGTCTCTGTGTGTGTGTGTCAAGTGAACAGACTGAAAAACATAGGTGGGGAAGTGGAGATATTATTCACGCCTGTGAGCTTTGGTTGAAAAGTCCCCGACGTGTGGCCCCTCAACTCCAGGGCGCTGGCAGGCCGAGGAATGCGAGTCCGAAAGACGAGGAGGGGGGGGGGGTCAGCGCAGCGAGGTAGTGGGCCCTCAGACTGTGGTAATCACGGATACTTCCTCTTCGGAGTCCACACACACACAGGCCACACTGTATGCGGACCGCGGGGTGCGATAAAGCCCGCACCGGTGTCAGAGGTGCCGTTTTTAAAACATAAATTAAGCGGCCACGCTCGGGGGATGGGCGAAGAGTTCGCCCATGCGCCGCGGGATGGACTGGAAACTTCAACAAGCGGCCCCTGACACACACACACACACACACACACACACACACACACACACACAGAGAAAGAGAGAGAGAGAGAGAGAGAGAAAGAGAAAGAGAGAGAGACTGACACACACACGTAGCCCCACCATATCCTACTCCACACACACTTAACACACTGCCCTTCCAACCTCATCCCTGTACGGTTGGAAGGGTGGCAATTAAAACCATGTTGGTGGACGCTGCAGGGAGAACAAATTGCTTCTGAAACGCTTGTAGATATCATCTTTAAAAGAGTGTTTTAATGTCAGAGGGACCTGGCGGTGACGGGTGCAGTATCTGAGGCGCAGGCGTCGCACATTCATTACCTTTATTGAGCTGTCTGAGCGCGTTTGAAGAGGCGCTCACTCGAGACGGAGGCAGCGAGCCTTTCATAGACTGTGTCGAATTGAAAGGCTAATATTTAATATTTGACAGAGATATCTGTTGGGGGGCACCGCTGCAACAGAGCACCACTAAAATTAAACATTGGCTGGCGCACCGACTCATGCACGGGTAATATTGCCTGGTGTGTGTGGGCGCAGCGGTTCATAATCAAGCCCACTTAATTTATGTGAGGCCTACAATCATCACCAGCACCATACTTCCTTAGTAGGCTACTCAACCTCACCGGCAGTCCTCCATATTGTTTTGACCTGTTGCTTTTATCAATAACAAGGGACTAATTCTTTACTCTAGGCACACCGGTTATTAAATCTCACGGCTATATATTTTAATGATACAAAATGCCGTTAATATAGGTGATATTTTCAATAAGGTGATGTAATTCACTGTGCAGTGGTCATATGAAATACCTCCGCCCTTTCCGCTAATCAGCCCGTGACTGAGCAGGTGTGTGGACACACGTGGCAGTTTAGTGTACACACACACACATGCATACACGGGTTCCTCACGGGCACAAGGAGAAAACTCCGCAGGGCGCACACTGACCCATTTTGCGTTCACACCTTTTTTAATTGCGCCGCATGCCTGAGAAAACCTAACAAATCACGAGGGCTTAAATAAAACACAAGCTGCGTTAGCGATCAAGTCAGTCGAGTTTGGCTCCCAACAACTGGGATATTTCTCAGTCACTTCGGCACCTGCAGGATATTTGTCTTGCAGTCCTCAACACGAACTCGACCCTCCCGTGTTTAAACTAAACAGGAGGTTGAAAACGTCCATGTCAATGCTTCTTTGTGAAATTAATATTTTAGAGGGCACCAAAAACATTATTCGGTGACCACCAGCGTCATAGCGAGAATCTACTCTCTCAAG
>NC_045160.1:6060763-6063263 GCF_900700415.2 Clupea harengus | reverse complement strand
ATTGCATGATGGTGGTGGAAAGAGGTAGAGCTGGAAGGAACAGCGGATGAGAAAGAGAGAGGGAGAGAGAGGAGAGAGAGTGAACGAGAGAAGTAGAGAGAGAAAGACTGAGAGCTCTCTGGTAATATGAGCATCAAACTACTGTTTCTGTGATCAAGACCATATGCCCTTTGCTGAGATTTTAACATCTGCCTCTCTCTATCACACACACTCACACACAGACTCTCTCTCTCTCAGACACACACACACACACACACATGCTTACGCATGAACACATATCCCGCAACTCACACAATTGTTTACACACTCGCACAAAATGACACGCACAAGCATTCACACAGAAAACGAGCACCAACAAAACTGACTACAACAGATATACACACAAGCATAACAACAACTCCTAAACAAGCATTACAGACACACACACACACACACACACTAACACACATGCACACACGCACACACGCACACACACACACTAACACACACACACACAGAGTCTACCCCACATTTCCTCTGCACCCAAGCTGCTGAGGTCTCCAGTCAGACACTTTTATAAGGCCCAGATTGATAGCTATTGGGTGCAGCGGCCACCAGCCTCACCAGAAATCCTAAAATTACACAGCAGCTTGACTCAATAACGGCGCAGGAGCAAAGAGCACGGCCACATCACAGTGTGTGTGTGTGTGTGTGTGTGTGTGTGTGTGTGTGTGTGTGTGTGTGTTCGTATCTGTGTGTGTGTGTGTGTGTATGTCTGTGTGCCGGCATATGTGTATGTGAGTGTGTGTGTGTGTGTGTGTGTGCGTGCATGCGTGTGTGTGTGTGTTTGCGCAAGTGTGCGTGTCTCCCAAAGAACACTGTGATCCAGACCGATGTAATATATCCTATCTCTGTCATTAAGGTTAGCGAGGCCTGGCCAACGTAGAATTTAAGGTTAGCTGTGCTGCGAGACGGGTGTTAGGGTCGCTCCCAATGCGAGCTGTGAGGTCACAGCGTTGGCTGCACCGTGTGGCCTGTCACTTCTCATTACCCAAATGAGGTCGTTATCCACAGTACAGTCTGCTGGCTGGAATCTTTCATAGTTTTGTAGCGTGGCTTACAGCTTCCACGGCAGCCTAAGTAAAGACACCGAAGCTTGAGGTGATGTTTTGCCCGTTCAGTTTATAGTGTTAGGCATTTAGTGTTTTAAGAGAGGGGATTAAGAGAGAGAGAATAAGTCTTTTTTTTCATTCTGATCATATGAAATGGACTGTTCAGTTTGCCATGCTCAGCTCAGTTGAGTTGAGCCGGCCATGTTCAGTCTGATACTGTGCTGAGTTTTCCATGTTGAGCCGGCCATGTTCAGTCTTAAACTGTGCTGAGTTTTCCATGTTGAGCTGGCAGTGTTGGGCCTGTGTTGGGTTGAGTGTGGCGGAGCCGTGTTTAGCCCACTGCGCTGTGGTGAGGCTGGCACTGGCACGGTGAGCTGACTGATGTTGGGAAGCAGGGCCGCAGGGGCACTCTGGGATCAGAAGGCTGAGTGGCATTCTCCTAACGAGCCATAATTAAAGCCTGAGATCCACTCTTACAGTGGGACCTTAACGAGCCTAACGAGCCTAACGGGCTTAACGAGCAAGCCATCACACAGGCCGCAATTATCATCAGCAGCAGAGGGAAAAACGCTCTGTGTGTGTCAGTGTGTGTATGTGCGTGCGTGTGTCTGCCAGTGTGTGTGTGTGTGTGTGTGTGTGTGTGTGTGTGTGTGTGTGTGTGTGTGATAAACGCTCTCATGTGTGAGACATAACATTCCAGGGCACACTCCAGGAGACAAGGGGCAGGAACCATGCCAGGATGAGCAAGAGCTACCGCTAAAAGCTAACGGGGACACACACACACACACACACAGACACACACACACACACACACACACTTACACACACACACACACCTTTTAACTGCTGTCTGTCAATTTCAAGAACATCAACACAGACACCAATACACACACGCCCACAGGTACCAGTTAATGGGAAAATGGGTACCATCTGAGGACAGACAAATTGAGATGGAGAGCACACAAGCACCTGTGGAAAAACACTGAGGTCACTACCCTGACTACACTCCTAAAGGGTCTACTGCTGAAATAAATGAATGACCTCCTTTAAGTGCGGGTATCAACAATAGAACTGTTTGGGGAGTCTTTTTGAAAGCGAAGAGCAGTGTGTGTGTGTGTGTGTGTGTGTGTGTGTGTGTGTGGTCAAATCTTTGAAAGCACTGAAAGCAATGAAAAAGTTATATTCTGATAGTCTTGTAGTCTTATATTGCATCTGTCATTAGTACAAATATTCTGCTGACTTTATCACTTTCTCTTTCTTTCTCTTCCTCTCTATCCACCCATCCCATTATTGTGCTTTCCTTCTATCTCTATGTCCCTTTCCTTCTATCTCTATGTCCCTTTCCTTCTCCTCTATGTCCCTTTCCCTCTATCTCTATGTCCCTTTCCCTCTATCTCTATGTCCCTTTC
>NC_045160.1:6035763-6038263 GCF_900700415.2 Clupea harengus | reverse complement strand
CTATCATTCTCCGCGGCGCTCATAAAGGCTCGCCCCCATAACTCTCCCTCTCCCTTTATGAATAAAGACACAATTTATGATGATGGTGTGCTGAGTGACTGCCTCCCCAGTGACTGCCTCCCTCACACACACACACACACACACACACACACACACACACACACACACACACACACACACACACAAGATGCCTGTAGACAGATGTCTATACAAGTTGCATTCAAACATACATACACAACATACAAATATACTAAACCATAGTCACAGTACAAGTACATACAGGAACAAACATCTTTTGACTTTCCCTCTCTCTATTTCTCACACACACACTCTCTCTCTCTCTCACACACACACACACACACACACACACACACACACACACACACACACACACACACACACACACACAGTCACACACGCTGGGGGGCCCTTCATCACGGTCTCCAGATGGGACGAGTGTTTATCGCTCCCCGGGCCGGTGACATCACCCGCACGGGCGGCTGAATTGATGATGAAGGCAAACAGATCTATCTCGGCTAACATTTACCAAATCAATTTCATTTTTACAGCCTCTCGCATATTGGCATATTGACGGTTCCTCCTCGCAGTCTACCAGGGTGGGGCGGGGGTGGGGAGCCACGAGGGGGTGGGTGGGGCTTGGTCACCGTGCCGACGGCATTTAGCATATTTAATGCACGGGATGTCATCGCAGAATATCGCTCGCTGAATAATGCCACGCTCTGTCATAAATTCTTTACAACTTATTTACTTAATGGAGAGAGTTATGGAGGCCTGTCAGGCTGCTAATTAGCCATAGTGATACAGCACTGCCTGCACACCATAGCATCTCCTCCATTCCATCCCTCTCTCTCTCTCTCTCTCGCTCTCTCGCTCTCTCTCCCTCTCTTATTCTCCATATCTCTTTTCAGCTTTGTACATACATATTATTGAAAGCCATAATAAATTAACAGAGGATTAAAACTCGTGAAACCTTTTCTGTCTTTGGCTCAGTGGGAAAATAGCTAAATCCAGTGAAGAAAAATGAGAAGACAGTGTGTGTGTGTGTGTGTGTGTATGTGTGTGTGTGTGTGTGTGTGTGTGTGTGTGTCTGTGTGTGTGTCTGTGTGTGTGTGTGTGTTTGCACTGCTGTAAATCTCTCAGGGAAAGACAGAGACTTTTCCAATCATATTAAAAGTGGAAGTAGGCAAATATTAGTTATTTACTTGATGATTTTCTCCTCCACTTCTCCCTCCCTGAGGGGGTGGATGTGCTCCTTATAAAAAGCGCTCGGAATGAATTAAGACTCGCAGCAGAGAAGAATGAAACTGTTTGACCAAAGCACTCACTCAGAGAGAGAAATCAGCATGGGAAACCAAACAAGCACAATTCACAACAAACACTTATCAACACACACCCATACATACACAGATACACAACAAAACACCCATACACACAAAAGGCATATACCCAACGCACACCCATACACACACACTCATACACACACAGGCCGATACACAACAAAACACTAACACTTTGACAAACACATATGAGGACGCATACAAAGGCACACACACACACACACACACGTATACAAACACTGGAAACATACCCTGCAAACACTTTCAGTGTATTTTCCTTGGAAGTACAGCCAGTGGCATATTGAGTAGTGTTGCTGTGCATGAGAATACATAATCTTTATTGTCTCCTTAGCATTGTGGCCTGTGACACACTATTTACATTGGCAGTTAACTCACCAGACAAACACACACACACACACACACACACACACACACAGAGAGACTATTTACATCCTCAATTAACCCCCCAAAATACTCTCTCTTACACACACACTCATACAGCCCTACCCTGGCTGAGCGAGTCCCAGTGACCCCAGGCCAAGAGCGTGGCCGACCTCTGACCTTGTGCAGTGACCCTAGCTTCGATTTTGCATGACGACCACGCGATCCATGATTAGGTGCAGTCATTGGCACGGGTCTCTGTGTGTATATGTGGATGAGTCTGCGTCTGTATTTATGTGTACGTGTGTAAGTGTGTGTGTATGTGTGTATGCATGTGTATGTGTGTGAGTGTATGTATGTGAGTGTGTGTGTATGCATGTGTATGTGTGTGTGTGTGTGTGTGTGTGTCTGTGTCTGTGTGCATCTCTAACCTGGGGTCTTTAAGCATGATAAATACCATTGTTATTTATGGCTCTTCATTTTAATTGAGTTGAGAGAACTGAACCCGCCACTATCGACAGAGGCTCAGGGAGATGACATCACACAAAACACACAAACACACACACACACACACACACACACACACACACACACACACACACACACACACACACACATATGGGAGGCACACAGAGAGAAAAAAGGACGCATTGCTAAAGTCTAAATGAATACATGTACAGACCTCAACGTGTCACCATTGTGTGTGTGTGTGTGTGTGTGTGTGTGAGTGAGTATGTTTGTATGTCTTTAAATGAGTTAAT
>NC_045160.1:6013263-6020763 GCF_900700415.2 Clupea harengus | reverse complement strand
TGTTGGCTTTGTGCTGGCATGGCACTGACCAACATTTCAAAGCAAGGACCAGCTGAGGATGTTTGGTTTGGAGCCCAAGCGCACTGAACTGGTATCCACGGAAACACAATACGCCACAGTCGAGTGAGAGTGTTTATGTTTGCGTTAAGCACGTCAACTTTTGAGCGTTTTTGACGTTATTGGAACGGACAATGTTCTCCGGGCTCGTGGGGGCTTTCGTGTGCGACTGTTGTCTTGGTGTCAAACACGGCACGCAGACTCCTGTAACGCTGACCGCACAAACAAGCCAAAGACGAGAGCGAGAGAGGGAAAGGCAGAGAGGGAACCGGGAGCGAAAGAAAGACATGTTGAGAATGAGAGTGGGGGAGGAAGGGATGGAGGAAGATGGAGAACGAGAAAAAAAAGACAGAGAGAGACATAGAAAGAGAAGCAGAGAGCGACACATAGACAGGGACGAAGAGAGAGAGAAAGGGAGAGGGAGAAAAGTGAATGAGAGTCATAGAGAGAGAGGAAGAGAGACAAGCATAGAGAGAGAGAGAGAGAGAGAGAGAGAGAGAGAGAGCATATGTAACTGATGTAAAGTGAGCTGGCTTATGTGGAGGCTGAGGGTTTAGCTCAGAGTCTCTCTCCCCTCCAGCCAGGAAACAGTGAAAAGCCTCCTGACACACAGGCCACTGGTAGCAACTCATGTGTCACTACACACACAAGTACACACACATGTGTCACTACACACACAAGTACACACACATATGTCACTACACACACACTTACAACACACACACAAGTGCGCACTCATTTGGCACACATGGCATACATAGGCACATAAATTATACACATACTTTTAAAACTCTTATATATATATTTTGCATACATAAATGACATGAAACCCAAATAATTTGCCCCCCACAAAACTCGAGCACACACACACACACACACACACACACACACACACACACACAGGCACCTCCATTAACTCGTTACAAAAACTCAAAACACCTTCTAAACATCCACACACTCCAGCCAGACTAGTCCTGCTGGCTTTTGTACCCCTGCCTCTGCTGCCTGTACCCAGGCTGAGAGCTCTGGGACTGGGTACGCCCTGGCACTGCTGTCCTGGAGAGTCCCCGGAGATGGAGGGACTGAGAGTGAAGCAGTGGTAGATGGATATGGGGAGTGACAGAGCAGGACGGAGGGTTAAATTGATGGCGAACGAATAACAGAGGGATGGCGGGCAAAAGACAGGGGGATGACGAGCGAACGACAGGAACATGACAGTAACAGAAACTCTGATTAGATTGCGGCAAGGATGTAAGGCGACCCACTGAACCTCTCAAAGCTGATGGGAAGACGAGGATTAGAGGTGGGAGAACACACACACACACACACACACACACACGCACAATACACTTGCATATGTACAATTAGACATTCAAACATTCTTATTCACACACAGAGACACAACTAAGAGCACACACACACACACATACACCTTTATTCACACACACCTGCACAAATTCATCAGTCACAAGGTCAAGTCCAGTCACAGAGACACATATGCACAGACTCCCCCATTCATGCAAACTTACACAAACCATCCATGTGAGGTGACGGACACACACACACACATATAAACATGTGCTCACACACACACACCTCTGGTGACATTTGCACATAGACATTTACTCTCTCACACCCAGATGCAGGTGTGCCAACTTGCCAACACTCCTTCACACACACGCACACCCATACACAGACACACATACACACAATCACACACACACACACACACACACACACACACACACACACACACACACACACACACACACACACACACACACACACAGACTCTGTGGCCAGCGGTCGCCCGGTCCCCCTTTCTCTTCCGCTTTGCTCCATCTAATTACTGTGAGCACTCCGAGCCTAACCCGAGCCACATGCGGCAAGCTAATGAGTGCCATTCTGTTCTGGAACCTTCCGTAATGACCCGCTCCCACTTGAAACACGCCACCCTCATCTCACCATAAACCCGCGACTCTCTCTCCCACGCATGGCCCTGCCCGGAAAACGTGTCTCTATCTTAAAAACTCAAATCACACCAGGTGTCACTTTAGTTTGACTTGATGTCGTTTAGATTTCATTTTGACTTTTGACTTTTGTTCCACCAGCAGGAGAAAATGTTGGACAGCCTTCCGTCGCTAAAGCTTTTTTTTTTTTTCAGGCCCCTGTTCAATAAATGTGTCCCATTGACACCTGCATCGCCTGCGATTAAATGAACGTATTGTGTGGAAAGTGTTATACAGTATTCCTGATAGTAATGTTGATATGTGTCATTAGCAACGCGGAGAATGTTTCATGCCATTGTGAATGTTACGGTGATGTAATAATGTTCCTCTTAAACCAAAAATATTCCTTTTATGAGACATCTGTGCATTCTGGGAGCGGCAAGCACATGGGGTGCGTTACCGCCCCGGGCCACGTGGGAACAGTGATAGAGTGAAACTTGAAATGATCAGGTTACCCATGGAGCCTAACAGCTTCGCCCTCGCCCAGGGTCCAACTCCACCTATCAGCACGCAGCACCAGGAGAGTGGCCAGACGGGGGTCAAGGGTCAGATCGCCACGAACCGAAAGTTTACTCTACACAACTAATGCCAATCGATTATTTTCAAGTTAAGAGTCCGCTCCCTAAGAAAAGAGCTTAAATGAAACTTTTGTATAATGCACAGTTTGAATGTGATTATAAAGTCTGTTGGTAAAGAAATGATTTATTTGTTTTTCAGTTGTTACTGTTTATTTTTCCTCTATGCTACTAAACATGAGTACATTGTGTGGTTCAAAAAATAGCAGCTACTCATTTAAAAACCAAAAGGTGTACACAGAGATATAATTTGTTCATAATGTTGAAACAAGAGTGTTGGACACTTTTCACTGGACATAAGTCAGTGACACTCTTCCTTTTAATCTCATGGTAACATTGTCATGAACACCCACTTATGTAGAGTCAAATCATAATTCACAAATAATCCTAATGAGGTATGAATGCATGTATTGGGCACTGTGGCTGATGTCTGAATACAGCGTGCTATATGAACCAGTTTGAGGAAATGACGGATGGTATTAGCCTAGATGTTTAATGGACTAATCAATAATTAGTTGTTTCAGCAGCTTTTAATTAGTGTTTAATATAGACTATAAATCTATTGAAAGTAATAAGGCAATGTGTCAGAGGATCAACCTAAGCGACCATGTTCACTGCAGAGGAAGTGAAATATATACATGCTATTTTATATTCATTTTGTTTGTTGTTTATCTGTGCTTTGCAAATTACTGATAGGGTCGGACAACATGCTGTTTAAGTTGAGAGTATAAATGTACTTCACAAAAGCAGGAGGACATTAAAGCTTAATGTCAAATGTAAACCAGATGTCAAGGCATACGGTAAGATATTTGGAATGTTTTGAGGGAGAGAATTTAATTGAGAGTTTTTAAAATCGCAAACTGTTCATATCAAAATGTAATGATATCATCCAACGATAAGAATGCATTGTTTGTTGCACAGATACTTAAGTGAAATATTTCTAATTATAGCCTTAGCTTAAAACATATAAAAATGTATGACCTTCAATTTGATGAAATAAAAGGAAAACAAGTTTATACAAAACAAATAAAACACTTTTGAACACAGTCATTAAAATTAATTAATGTCAATCAGAGGACCCGCCACACAATTAAGAATGGCTTCAATCATGTCGTGAGCCATGTATTAATAGTCTTATTTCATGCAGATTGCAAGGTCACTAAGCCACACCCCTAATACATGCATTTACATGATACTTAGACTGAATGAAGTCAAAGACTGAGCTCAGATAAGGAATTCATTTTATTCGAAATCATCAGGTGAAGTATGAGAAATCATGGAATTTGAATGGCCAGTTGTAAGATAACAAAAATCATTACTCTGCACCATAAATTCAGCTGGAAATTTTAACAGTGTAGGCCTACTGAACAGAAGGTTGAAACTGTCCTATAAATAATAGATACTTTTATTTCAAATAAATGTCCTAAATGTGATTTGACTATGTAAGAAAGGGTTATTGTTATGATAGATTTGTTTGAATAGAAAAAAACAGTGGTCGTAAATTATTTTTAATTGTAAGCTAGTCCCTTTTTGCTTTCAAAAGATTTGGAGTTAAATTGAGGACCAATATTAATCATGGGCCGCCATTTTATTTCCCCATTTTCGTCTCTTATATTGATGGAATGTTGGGCGGAGAAAAAAAGTAAAACATGAAGTCTAAGCTTCTCAACAATAAAACAACCCGTGTACTGAGATGGGGATCAATTCTAATTAAAACCGAACAAGTGTTCCGCTTTATACTCACAAAGAGTGCATTGGTCATTAAATACATTTTCGCCGCTTATTAGTTTAAGTTTTTAAAATGAAGTCAATGGCTCAGCCGTCCTCTGGGACAGCACCATGCTTCACGCGCTCGTTGGAGTGGAGAGAGTGCATTCAACTGCTGTGAGCCTGCAATCAACAACAACAACGGGTAAAGGGGGGAAGGCGGCAGGGAAAAAACTATCAAATGGTTTTATGTTATGTGTCAGTCTCCAGAACGATCTATATTAGAAGCACTTAATTAAACTTTCAAATTCAAATGCACTAATCAGTTCGCGGCAGAGTAGGCTCTTGTTTTTTCCTTCCTCCTTGTTCTTCACTTTCTTTTCTTCCCTTGCGCACTCCTCCTCGCTCTGCCGCTCTTTAACATGAAGGTGTGATTTGCATTTCCTGATAGACTATTACGGGTTTAATACGCCTTTTTTCCTCCGCTAACATCAATCATGAGAGAAGGGCCACCACAGGCCACGATTAGCCCACAAAATCTGCCACAAAACAAATATTACAAGGGCTCACTAATTTGAAGATCAAAAAGCCACTTGTCCATTATATAATTGAAATGAAGGCCACGAAAGGCACTTCTGAGTGGCTTCGTAATTACCAGCTGTTAATTGCGCACTTGTGGTGTCTCACTTTTAATTAAAAAGAACGGCTCGTCGCTGGACGATAAGCAACGGTGGAGAGCGACCAGTTTTAATCAACAAAGCGCGAGGAATTCGTTTCTGCAGCGGCCAACGGGCGGCGGGAGAAATCTTCAAATGTCCACGGAAAGGCAGATTAAAACCTGTCCATTAGGAACGGAGCAGGGGGAAGAGAGAGAGGGGAGAAGGAGGAGGAGGAGGAGGAGGAGGGGAGCAGTCAGGTTTTATTTGGGCCGCAGGAGCGGGGTCGGTATTTGAAGTCTTCCCGCCGCAGCGTCCCGTGGCGGAGCTGGCAGGGGGTGCGCGCCTAATCAGCCCTGCTGCCGGAGCCGCGCGCACTCAAGTGGAGGAATTGGACCCCGCTGAGCGCCTGATCTCTCTCTCTGTCTCTCTCTCTCTCCCTTTCTCTCCTCTCTTTGGCAGTTGAAAAACTTAAAGATGTTTTCCCTTACAGTTAACAGGGCTGTAACATAACAACCCGTTCATATTTCCATAGCCAGCCAAAACTATTGTAACTAAAATCTCCATCCACCAACCTACTTTCAAAAAACCTTACAAATTTAGAAATGTTACTGTAAATAACCACGGAAAGAGCAAACAGACAGAGTCAAGGTTTACTTTCTGTTCAAGTGGGTGTACTGAATAGGAGATCAAGAAACCCTGAATGGTTTAAATTGGACTTTAATAAATTACAGATTCACTAACACACTTTAACCCAACATATATAAAGCCCATACATACAATGTAGAGCAGTAGTGAAATAGTAATTTGTTCTAATGTAGCTGAGCACATACTACCACCACCTTCCCTGACTTAACACATTGACATGCATCCTAAAGACCAACACACCCTTTCAAATTCACCTGCCCCAACCTCTATACACCTGTCCTAAAATGGCTGCACCTGACATAAAACCACAGCAAAACATCACCTGTCAAATTAACATCACAGCACCTTACACTAACTTACACTAAGCCTACACTAACACAACCAACCTGCCCAGAGCACACACACACACACACACCCACACACACACACACGTCCTAACGTATTTCGGACTAACCTGTTTCTACACTGAATCCCTTTCACAGCCATCCCTTGCCAGTCCATACTGTACAAGTACCCAGGAGACAAATGCATCAATGCAAGCTGGACAATCTTCCACTTCTACAGACACCTCTAACACTGACCAATGGCTTCAATCAGCTGCTGCCCTATCCATCTTCTCATACATTCATGCCATCCAACCACAGTCATTCACCTAACTCTTTCCCTTCTCCAACCACAGTCATTCACCTAACCCTTTCTCTTCTTCTCACAAGCATTTATAGGCCTGCCATCTATCCATATCCATATCCATGTCCATCCGACTATCAATCCATCTTTCCACTCATCCATCCATCCATCCATCCATCCATACTTTCCTCCATCCTTCCATCCACCCCTCCATCCACCCCTCTATCCATCCATCCATCCATCCATCCCTTCTTTTCTGTCCTGCTCCTGTGCTATCTACTGTGTGAGTGATGGAGTGATAACTGGGCTGGCATGTTTATGTGTGAGGAAAGCCCCCAGCACTCTCTCACGTCCATCTCTCTATTCAGAGCCAAAGAATAGGCGGAAAAGGGCCAACTTTTCACACTCATTTTTTTTCTTTCTCTCTCTCTCTCTCTCTTTCGCTCTTGCTGGGGCTTTCTTCGGAGGCGCTCATCACACACTCAGCGTCATAACTCACTGCAGTGTTTATAGGACGGAGACAGCTGCCTGGGTCAGAAGATATGCACAGACGCAACACACACCTACTCACAGAGGAGCATGCACACACACACACACACACACACACACACACACACACACACACACATACACACACACACACACACACACACACAAATAATACATGAGCTCGCCACATTCATGCACACACACACACACACACACAGACACACACACATGTGCTTTATGACCACACAATCACATGGTGTGTGATAAACGATAATCTCTTCATCTCTTTATACTTTTTTTCTCTCTTTGATTCTCTCTCTCCGCTCAAACCCCTGTGTCTCCACCATTCCGACCAGGATCTTGTGAGGGTTTCTTGTGATTGTTGTGGCCAAAAGGGACTGAATTTGCTGCAGAAATTCTCCAAAAATTGCGATGATTTTGATTTTTTTTCTTCTTCAATTGCAAATGAAAATTTCATGACTCTGCGTTTGCAATTGCAGAAAATTCTTGAATTTGTGGAATTGCAAGATTGCTAAATCCTGGAGGGACTGGGACCCTACTCTATGCATTCTCTGCCCTCCTCCATTCTCTCTCCCTCACTATCTCTCTATCTCTCTCTATCTTTCTCTCTCTCTCTCTGACCTCTCTGCTCCTGTACTGATAAAACTGTCTGCCAGGAAATGCCCCTCTCCTCACTTCCTCCTTCTCATGCCCAATCAGCACCTGTCACCA
>NC_045160.1:5993263-5995763 GCF_900700415.2 Clupea harengus | reverse complement strand
AGGCAAACGGACTGGGGCCAGAGAACACGAAAGAGAGAAAGAAAGAAAGAAAGAAAGAAAGAGAAGGAGAGAGAGAGGCAGACATAAACTTCAAAACTTTAACAGTAAAACAGTTAAATAGACTACAAACATACACATAAACACATTTAGAGCCACAGACACACTCCAGAGACAGACAAGCAAATGTCCAGATAAATGTCAGACAGACACACAAACAGTTAGACAGGACAGCAGACAGTCAGACAGACAGATAACGGAAGTTCTGGGGCTGGGACCTGACAGAGAGGCAATGATGCGTTTCCTGTCTCTGATACACCCACAGACAGCAGGGTCAGAGGTCACCTGTGTACAGACAGGAGGATACTATGCAAACACACATACACAATAACACACACACACACACACACACACACACACCACAGTCGCACACATTCAAAATAAACACAGACTCTCTCTCTCTCTTTCTCTCTCTCTTTCTGTGTGTGTGTGTGTGTGTGTGTGTGTGTCATGCGCACCACCAACACAAATAGACACACACACACATCCGCACATACTCACACAGACAGAGATACATACATACATAGGCTCACACATGTATCATAGGCGCACACATTCAGGCAAATGAATGTATGGAACACGACTATACAGGCAAATACACACAAATACTAACACAGGTAGGTATGTATTTATTTCCTTCATGAACAAACATACAGACACATGCACAAAAAAACACACACTCACAAACACCATGTACATATACTTTCATGTGTGCGCGCACACACACACACTCGCATAGAGGGGAGAAAAAGAAAAAGAGAAAGAGAGAAAGAAAGGGAGGGAGGGAGGGAGGGAGGGAGAGAGAGAGAGAGAGACCCTTCGGGAGTAGCAGGAATGTTTTAGCCTGGTTCTAACTCAGGGCTGTCGCCAGATCTGTCAATTCATCAGTCAGCGTTTCAGAAGCGTCAGGAAAACATCAGGGTCCTATGTGCGTGTGTGTGTGTGTCTGTGTGCATGTGTGTGTCTGTGTGCATGTGTGTGCTCGTATGTGTGCGTGCAAGTGTGTGTGTGTGTGTCTGTGTGTGTGTGTCTGTGTGTGTTCGTATGTGTGCGTGCAAGTGTGTGTGTGTGCGTGAGTGAGTGTGTGTGTGTGTGTGTGTGCGTGCGTGAGTCTGTGTGTGTGTGCGTGCATGTGTGTGCTCGTATGTGTGCGTGCAAGTGTGTGTGTGTGTGCGTGAGTGAGTGTGTGTGCATGTGTGTGCTCGTATTTGTGCTTGCATGTGTGTGTGTGTGTGCGTGAGTGTGTGTGTGTGTGCGTGAGTGAGTGTGTGTGCATGTGTGTGCTCGTATTTGTGCTTGCATGTGTGTGTGTGTGTGCGTGAGTGTGTGTGCATGTGCGTGCAAGTGTGTGTGCGTGCAAGTGTGTGTGTGTGTGTGTGTGCGTGAGTCTGTGTGTGTGTGCGTGCGTGTGTGTGTGTGCGTGAGTGTGTGTTAGCCTAAGTGTGTGAGGACATGGGTGAGAATGACATTCATAAGGTTATGAAACTTGATCATGGCAGTAACGCATGTGGAATGTCTTCTGTTAACGCAGCAACGTTTTTACTTCAGTGGCACGTTCCCGTGGTAACCTGGAGGGGCAGGGGGAGGGGGGGGGGGGCGGGGGGTCACATTTGTACTATAGCAACATGGTCTCCAGGAAGTGAATTTTTCTTTTTCTCTTCATGCTGGGGTTGGTTGTTCACTTCTCAGGGAAAAAGACAGAACAAGAGGCAAGCCACTCACACACCCACACCCACATACACACAAACACACACACACACACTGCCAAGTCTTGTACTGAGAATTTATAAGTCAATGTCTGCATTAAATTCTCCAATTGCATTCTCAATCAAAACACTGAGTGATGAAATGTGTGTGTGAAGGCCATATATCTGCCTTGGGAAGAGAAGAGGAGAAGACGAAGTGTGTTTGTGTGTGTGAGTGCGTGTGTGTGTGTGTGTGTGTGTGTATGTGTGTGTGTGTGTGTGTGTGTGTGTGTGTGTGTGCAAGCGTGCGTGCGAGAGCGCGTGTGTGTGTACAGACCTTGTCACGACTCTCAAAGGCTGAAAATCACTGCTGCTGTCTGGCAAATATTACTTACTGTGCATTTCTGTAGATTTCATAGATGTGTAAATTTGTGTGGGCATGTGTGTGTATTTTGACAGAGTGTTTTTGTGTGTGCATGTGTATGTAACGAGTGTGACTTACTGATTGTGCATGTGTGTGCATGTATGTTTATGCTTGTGTGTGTCTGTGTAAGTGTATGTGTGTGTGTGTGTGTGTGTGTAAGTGTGTGTGTGTGTGTGTGTGTGTGTGTGTGTGTGTGTTGTGTGTATGTGTCTGTGTAAGTGTAAGTGTAGGTGTGTGTGTGTGTGTGTGTGTGTGCGTGTGTGTGTGTCACGTTTATGTTTGTGAAGGTCAGTTCCTAACAGAATGGCACTGAAATATGAGATCATAGAATCAT
>NC_045160.1:5880763-5985763 GCF_900700415.2 Clupea harengus | reverse complement strand
GCAGGGAAACGGGGCTTGAGGACCGAAACCGCTCGCGAGGGGAGTGTGAATGCGCACGGGGGCACAAGCGAGCGTCTTTCACACACGCTTCACTCACGCGGAATGTGGCATTGTTGCTCAGCGAAGCTGTTGCTTTCTTTGCCTTTGTCGCGCTGATGTTTCGTTGTTTAGACACTTTGCATTGAAATCGAGTTAAATCAAAGTCAAAACAAAGACACGGCATGAAACTGATAAAACTATTATAGCCTATGGGCGCTCAAGCGTTGCTACAGATTTGCTGGGTGTCCATGCATCTTCATAATAGTTCTTTTGGTGTAAATCCATCAAGGCCAATTCTCGTAAAGAAAAAGAAGAGCAGACACGCTTTTCTCTTCATAATGATTTGGTCTACATGTAGAGCAAATAACGTATAGGCCAACTGATGACCAACAACGCTTCGTTTTTATGCTGTTGATAATTATCCGATTTTGGCTATACAAGGATACTTTTATGAACAAACGAGGAGAAATAAAACTCTTAAATCGACTGTGATTCCTACATTCTACAAATGCTCTCCCACTCAGTATGGGAGGACAAAACTATATCGAGTTCAACTCTAAACCTGCGATGCCAAGCAGAGCAGAGAGCAGACCTGTGGCTAGGTGTGTTTTCTGTGTCTGAGCGAATGTTCTTCTGTGTTCTTGATTAATCATACCTTTATCTGGATGCAACTACGCAGATCTTCGCGTCATTCTGGACACACTTGACCGCCAACCGGAAGCTGCTTCTGCGCAACACCTCTTTATAGGCTAACATCTCTGGACCACTTTGGATGAGAGAAAGTTTTCATTCTGGAGTGAAGTCCGTGTATTCAGATGGGCCTTCCGACCTTTCAGATGACATAGGTAGACAGAATAGGGGCCAGTACAAACAAATATTTTGTAATATTATAAGATAAGACTTGGACCTACTCTTTCACTCTTTTACACGAACACAAGGATTGGCTACCATCTTAGTATCATTGAGCCAGCCCAGACCGACTTGCAAACAAAGCACAGACAAACAGACACACAGACAGACACACCATTTTGGAATCACCTTCTACCACCTCTCCTCTCCAATCCGCAGGCTGCGTTTTATTACCCTACTGCCATTCACACATCACCCCACACAAGCTCCGACGAGCGCAACAGAAACACAGGCCACTGCGGTGAACTTGGCGGCCACAGCTCGCGTTTCTTTATCTCCTCTTGCGCACCGGCGACACACTGAACGCGTTTACCGGCAGGCAGGGAGGCATACTGTTATGAGGGGTCTGGGAATTTGAATACTCAATGTTGACATTGTGTAGTGCCTGGCCCAGAGCCAGAGCCAGAGCTGAGCGGGTCTCAAGAGAACGTCCGGAACATTCTCTCCTATTCAGTTAATAGGTAGAAATCTTCTCCTTACATCTAGGATAAATAATAATCTTTAAATACGCCTCAAATTATCCACATTCTCAGAGACCAGCCTAAGTAATGACTGCGAGTTCTGCCCTGGCCAATTCCTTGCTTTCCTCTGATTTTATTTTTAGCTGTACGTGATGGCGAGGATTTGGAATCCTAAACCTCTTTTGGACTACAGTTAATATTTCTCGAGAGAGGAAACATTTTTCTCTCTCTCTCCTCTCTCTCTAAGCCTCTGTTGTATGTGCTCGCAATGGCATTAGCCAAATTATCCCGATAATTGAAAAATATGCATATCAGTTCTCATTCACCCGTGGCCTGTGCATGACTCTATTGTGTGCGATCTTGGCATTGTGGCCAGACCGACACAATGCGCTGCAGCCCGGGAGCGGCGCTGCGGTTTGGGGAGAAATGGTGCTCGGAATAAGCAAAGGGCCAGGGGGACCAAAAGACGCACAGCAAGGTCGAGCCCGATGAACGGAGCTTCCTCCATCTCCTCTGCGACACCTTTAAAGCATCATCCAAGACCGCACTTCTCGAAGAGGCACACTTTTGCTGTATGAATGGTCAGAGATCAGTCATGGTAAGGGAAACTGACAAAAATGAACAAAAGGGATACATTTTCCGCACTAGGGCCCGCACTTACATCCAACTCATGCTCAATTATCAGGTACACTCATTAAAACGTCCATTTGAACGACATCGAAAAACTTGGTAGCTTATAATCAGAGCAGCAGAATAGAGAGTAAATGAAAATAAGGACCAATAGAGATGGCTGGAGTGACTTTGTGTAATACATGCTCCCTTCCTTCCCATGGGTTGGGATGTTAGCATTTGATCTTTGGCCGAAGCAGAAGTTAAATAAGTGTGAATATTTGATCAACTGTGCACAGCATAAGAATAGTTTTGTGAATGTGTGTGTGTGTGTGTGTGTGAGAGAGAGAGACAGATGGAGAGAGGGAAAGAAAGAGAGAGAGAGAGAGAGAGAGAGAGAGAGAGAGAGAGAGAGAGAGAGAGCAATTTATATAGGAGTTTTTACTACACTGACTGGAGGCACTTGACAGCTGTGGCATCCCATACCTGACACATCAACCCTTCTCCCTTCGACTCCACCTCCACCCCCCCAACACACACACACACACACACACACACACACACACACACACACACACACACACACACACACACACACACACACACACACACACACACACACAGAAAGAGAGACACACACTTCTTAAAACTAATTTCTCTATAACCTTATATAACTCTACCTATAACCCATTACACACCCATTGTGTGACAATTTATTGACTGTGAAAATTTAGTGTCTTCAATATATTTGTTTTTATTGGACAGGAATCACAAAGAATTGGCGGTATCAGCTCACAGATTTAAAGTCTGAATTAAAGCAAAAATGAATATAACAAAAATAACATTTCACCTTTTGCGTACATGCTCACAGTCAGCTGTATTTAGCCTTAGAAAAAGACAGAGGGGTGGGGTGAGAGATGGAAAAGGATCTAAAATTGTCATATATTTAGATAGGCGGAAACCACAATAAGAAACTTTATTGGCGCAAACGGCTAGAGGAGAGAATTACCCCCACATCGCTGTGAGTTGGCTGCCCGCGGTGCGACAATGGGGGACGAATGGCTTGCAGACCTGAGCATAATTAATTTGATACAAGCATTACCAATGGAAGGGAAATAAAAACTTATTTGTCAGGACTTGATGTTCAAAACGGCCTAGATTGGCGTGGCATGGCATGAGAAAAACACACGCCACGATGTCAAACAACACTTCAGAAGATAGCTTGAGGCAGAGCTGCATCAAGAAGCCCTGATTACCTCTCACTGCCGGTAATAATATCACAAACCAAACACACGCGAGCACGCGCGCACACACACACACACACACACACAAACAAACAAATCAAACATTTCTCTAGGGCACAGTGATTTCGTGTGGTCTGTGACCAGATTAAGTCACTTGTTGCGCGTCAGCAGTGATGTTTAAATTTGATTTAAAGAGAGAAATTAAAACAGATGTAATAAGGCAGTGTAGATAACACGGAGGCAAACGCGTGATTTGTTTAGGCTACACTTTGAAAAATTCACTCCAGTGTGGCAATTCGTTCTGAGCTCGAGGGGGTTTTGACAGTTATTCTAGCGAATGTCAGTAGCAAGCTGCATGTTTATATTGAGACTTGGCTTTGTGTTGTCGTCTTGCTTTTTCGTTGTCAATTTCACGCCAGACCTGCCAATGTTACCGTCTCAAATTAGAATGACTCTACTCCTGGAGCTCCTCGAAACTACGTTCGCGAAAACGGACAGAGCTTCACAGGGCGAAGGAGCTCACCCAAACTCGACTCCCGGTAAACTGCAAGAACTCCCTACAACTTTCCACCACCACCAGCGCACCTTAATGTTTTTTGCGTGGCTCAATAAAAGTGCAAGAAATTGCCAATGCTTGCATGAGACTGGGTGAGTGAGTGAGAGAGTGAGAGAGTGAGTGATTTTAAGCGTGCGTGAGTGTGTGTGCGTGACTTTGTGCTTCACGCCGCAACGTAACATACGGCAGTAGTCCGAAAGCCCGATTCAGACTTGTTTCAACAATGCCTTAAAGTAGCGCTACACTGCAGGCAAGTTACCGCTGACAAAACCCCTAACAGCGAAGGTTGTTGCCTTTTAAGTGCCGACAGTGCCTAGAATTGAGACCCACATGCACAAGATGGCAGATTGAAAATGGAAAAGAAAGGGGATATTTGGACCTACCCGTGGCCAGCTTCCGAGCCCTGCCTTTGGACCTCATGGTGCCGGCTCTTTCGGCGCGGGGTTGGTTTGTTTGAGTATGTATTTTTTTTCTTCTTGGATCCTTTTTCCTCCTTTTTGTTTTTTTTTCTCCTATGTCCTTCTTTACTCTCTCTGATTCTCAATCCGGACTCGCTATCTCTCCAGCATTGTCAGTTTGGACACCTTCGCACATGCGCACAGCCCCCCCTCCTCAAACTGGCAGGCGCCGCCAAAAAAGTTTGCACCGATTTATCACACTCGCTATTACTGATCTTGTCAGATGGCAATCGCTGCGAGATCCCTCTTTTCGGTGTCAGATCTTCAAAGATCACTGAGCGCGAGTCGAAGCCGTCCGCGACCCCCGGGTCCACGAGCAAACCGAAGACATTAATTATAATGGAGCGCTCTGGAGGCTCAAGCACGCTGGACTTTCATCCATTTCAATTGAAACGCATTAATCATTGTTCGGGCAAACTAACCAGATGTAAAAAATCTGTTTTATTAAAGTTTTATACATTTTAATTGTGATTTGACCATCATTATGAATAATCCCGATTGAATGAAAACTGAAAGTGCACACCCCACTCACACACCTCTCTCTATTCCCTCTCCGGCGCGTGTGCAGTCAGAGCCGAGAGGTCTTGTGATTTTTTTTTTACTTTCCTCTTTTTGGCAGCAGTGACAATTATTAATCTGTTAAGTAGCAACCCCGAATTAATGCCCATTGCCGTGCGGCACGCAGCGGCTCCATTACTCGCGGGCTAAATTGCAATCCCCCGAAATGTCCCTGGATCCTAATAAATGATCTTTCAGCGTTTAAAACAGCGCTCTAATAAGGTGTGATAATCGGAGGTGGGAAAAAGTGCTTCATGGGGAAAACGCTTGATGAATGAGTCACGGCTGGGTGATGCCTCTCTCCGCCCGCGAAAGTGCGTGAGAAATGTCCCGCACAGCGTTGAAAGTAAACAAAAAAACGTACAGCATCTTCTGCATTCATCATTTATATACAAAAACGGCTGAATAATTTGAGACACAACCTCACATTTTTGCTCTTGTTCTTTGTATTATTATTATTTAATTGTTGTTATTATTATCGTTATTATTAGTAGTATTATTATTTGCTGTTATTATTAGTTGCATTTTTCGTAATTTCAGCAGTCCAAGTGAGTGACTTTATTAGTCACTGAGGGTCTTTAAGTTAAATGCTCATTAATTAGGGCCGTGTGACATCATGTTGACCTTGCCCGTGAACCTCTTAGGGGGTCGCGTGCCCTGTGCGGTGTAGCCCATCGATTCAAAAGTATTTTCAAAAGGACTCAATAACGTCATGACATCATCACGCCTGGATGGAGCCGAGGGAGGTCCTAGTGGACACCCCTTTTCTTTAAACTGTTTCTACAATATCCACTGAAAGAAAACAATACAGTTTTTCTTATTAGATTATTTCTTGCTGGTAGCCCTTAGTCTTATCCACAGTCTTCTGAACTCTTGTATTCTTCAATTGCTGTTGGAGTGGACCTGCTCTTGAGGCACTGCCCTCAATGAGACCTCATGTGATCAAAATAAGAAGGTGCAGCCTCTCAGGTTTAGTGATATCTAGTTAAGGCCCTATATACTGTATTAAGCAAACTGTTGAAGAATCTCAGTGTTTTTTTCTTCTTCATTCATTCTAGTCGGCCCATTATGTAAATTATACAACTTTTCTCGTAACACGTGTGTCTTTCTGGAGTTTGTTCTGACTTGTAATTTGACGTGTATAATTCTGACGTGTCTTGGAGTCATGCCCCGCAAATGGACAGTCAGAAGCCAATGGTGCCTGATTTCTTTAAAAAAAATACAGAAATGTGCATCGTTGAACAGACTCAGCTGCCGTCTCCCCTTGTCTTTCTATGTTGTGTCAAACCGAAAGAGAAAAAAAAAGGATATGAACGAGTTCCACTGCCACGGCTCGAGGCTGGCAGTACAGTACGGGGCGCGTGCTGCAGGGCTCCGCCACCGCGCTCCAATTTGCCTAAATGGAAGAGGAGGTATTTCATTCATTCCCTCGATTATTCCTCGCTATAACTCAACTGTACCCCTCCCCTCCCATCACACACACGCTATTCTGAAAACACATGATGTTCACCCCGACCCCAATGGCTTAGAATCGAGACACCGGTGCAAGTCGAGAGTATCATGGGCTGAACCTGAGGGATGTAATTACGAGATATTAATTGGGTTCAGGGCCCTTGGTGGCACCGCTAAATTATTAGCCCATCCCAGGGTTTAAAATGAACCCTACCAAACAGAAGGGGCACGCAATTTACACTGTACCATTATTATCTTTACCTAATTATATTCATTACTTGTTTTGCGAGTCTGGGTTGGCTACTATTAATAACAGTCATAAAACATTTGTGTGTGAGTGTGTGTGTGTAGTCTATCTCTGTACATCACCCTCATGTTCTACGGGGCGGTGCTGCAAGGGTTAAAATAAAAACATAATTTGTAAACTCGGGGGGCTCTCGAGCCAGACCGAGAGTGAAAAGAGAGCCTGGAGGCGCAAGGAAATTACGCCGCGCCCGCGTGACCTTTGCGCGAGGTAATCAATCAAGTGATCAACGGGGATATTTCTCATCGGGCCACGTCCAGCCAGGCACTCCTCAAACTCTCACACAACCAGACGATGACCAAAACATAGATGTTGTAGGATTACCTAACAATAACCTAAATAAATTGATATTTTAATGTCTTTATTATAGGTTTTAAAATTTAAAATTAATATATATATATATATATACAAAGGCGTCTTCTAAATACTATAACCACATATGAAGAAAAAATACCTGTTCATTTGTTTTCATAAAAGAAAACACAAAATCATCTTATTGTTTGAAAGCACTAAATATTTTCAATTGGCCTAGCACTTGATAACGTATTATCCTGTTCTTTATAAAATTTTCAGAAGCTGCAATAAAACAATAAAATAAAACCATGGCTTGACTAACAGTAGCTTAGTGCTGCAACTTATTATAATTTTTAACAGTATGTACACTCCTACAGTCTGAATGTAAGTGGTTCTGTCACATCCTTTCACATTTGGGGAAAAAATGTCCCGCCAAGAACATTCAAGAGAGCAATTCTACACTAACTTCGTTTTTACGACCGTTCTTTCACCCCAGCTATTTAATTAATATAATTATATTGGCATCATTTCCTGCCATTATTCAATTGTTCATAATTCATAATGTCTGAAGTGAAAATATTGTGTCAGGAGACTGAGCAGGATCCCGGGACCGCAGCCCAGCCACGGCGAGTGAACGAACAAGCATACTCCAGCAAGAGGGTGCCCCTCTCTGGAGAACCAAGAGAGAGAAGACCCGTGAACAGGCACATTTTAACCAGCCGAGGGAACTGCCAACAGACCGCTGCCCCTCCAGCTTGCACTCTCCCTCTCCCTTTCTCTCTCACTGCTTTCCCTTTCTCCTCCCCTGCGCTCCCTCTCCGTCTCTCCTGCCTGTTCGTTTGAAACAAGCGGAAACATTCCGAAAACCGCATCGCTGTGGTCACAGGCAAAGTACATACAGCTCATATAATACTTATTAGGGTTTTTACTCCAGAAAGCAGAAATCATCTCTGGTCGCTGACCACTGTTTACTTTTCAACCGAGGTTCGATATTAAAGTGTCGAGCGCACATCCAAGTGCCATCAGCTGTGATATTCTGGAGAATTTGCCGAGCGCATTTAGCCGACACTTTTTCTTTCGTGCTACTCCGCTTCCAGTATTAACATATGTGTTCAGTTTTTAAACAATTAAAGGCATGCAAGGGAACTCAAATGCAGAGCGACGTAACTGTGTTCAACATATTCCACAAAAACAGTTGAAGCATAGTATCATTTAGTGTAGCCGTGGAAAAATGTAACGAGTTTTAATTCAATATTAAAATACTGACTATTGACCTGTCAACACAACTTCTGGTAAAATGTTTAAGACGTGGATTAGAATATGCTAAAATAAAGATGTAGGTTCAAATGAATAAGTAAGCCATACAAAAAAAAATCTAAATTCTCTGATGTAGTTCCATTGTAAAAAGAGACATATTTTAAATTTGTCATATTTCTGCAACTTTCTGTTACTCCAGCAGCCTTAGACAGTCTGGCATGCACAGGGTTTATTGTATCTGAGCTTCAGTCGCGGGGAAAATGGGATGGGATTGCGTGCTGCTCGATTTTTGAATAGATGAGTGAAGCCGCCGGCTCGTTGGAGCAGAAAAGATGCCAAGCCGGGACGCCACATGCAGCGGTCTCCTGGTGAGAGCATTCGACTCCCATTAACGTTCTCACATCATGAGGCATGATTCTGATGAACCAGAGACTGGACGAGGAGCATTGCATCGGTAATAACAGTCCTTTCCGAATAACTCATAAATCCTCGTCACTGACTGACTGGAAGAATTCAACCTCCCTATTTTGAAGTTATACAGTGGCGTTTTAGATGCACGTACGTGGGCCTATGCCACCGAATATGTTTTAAAACATTAAAAATGACACTGAGAAGAAAGTGGCATTGTGCACGCCTTCCTGGACTCTGGGGGTCAAGTGAAAGTTAAATGTTTTGCAGGATATTCCTGTTCTACATCACGTTTTTGCATCAGATCCAGACTTTTTGCCTGTTCTCTGCAATGTTAATGGCGAGCAATAAAACAGCCAAAGTTGAACTGGTAGACGGCCCATAACAAGCGTAATGTGAAGCAAACGGTTGTCCCCAACTGCTGTAAACCCAGACACGATTTTGTGTGTTAATAAAATCACAAAAACACATCTTTAAAAATACTGTTTCAGCTTTCGTCTTTTGAATCTGTAGGATCCGAGAATATCCACTGACACAAGGAGAATGTGCACAAGTTATCATTTTAGAGCTTGAATGGATATGTGGAATCATCGACTGGGCGCCAGGAAACCTACACTACCCGCAGACACAAATCAAGATTTAAGCATGACATATAGTTGTTACACTATATTTGTTGTTGAATTACAGAAAACGCTGGCTAAAAGGACTAGACAGCCTTCTGGATTGTGAACGGCCCACATCTCTACTTTCCCCTTCCATACACCAGTGATTTAGTGATACCAGCGCAATTTGCAATAATTTGTGTTTTACTGCCATCTAGTGTCCGACATTCGATCTCAAAACACAGCATCATGCAATGTACACTGTCCCACGCATGTTTTAATAAAAAATATGCGTGAAAATGGTTTGGATTCACTTCGCACAAGAGAAGCTGTATGTAGGTGCACAGAGAGCTGCGCCCGGTCAACAATAGCAAATAGAAAGGGAATGGTTTGAAAAGACTGGAGACAACTGTTGAAACCCTGGCGCGTAATCAATTGGGTTGATTGGCGTGAATTTGCAGAGGAGAGTCCATTTGCAACCGTGATTCCCGGCAGTCCGTCGAGCACTGGCAGATTACGATGCGCTCCCGAGACAATCCACCGACATATTTATGGCTGTATGAGTGGCCGAGAGCGCTCTAACCGGCAGTAGTTTATCCCCGAAGCACTCGAGAGAGGGAGGGTCGTCTGCTCAGTTTAGGCCCCACAGACTCGGTCGGCTCATCCATTGCGATCGACTTTCCCATCGTACGCCGCTCCTCAAGCAAGAAGATATCTGACGAGTAATCGATTTGGACACTCGATCAGGAAGAGTTATGGCGATTTCCAGTAAGGACGGACAGTGGGATGCGCGTCAGTTCCCGGCCTCTGCCCGTCTTAATGAATGGTTGACTGGATTGCAGTACTACTGACATGCCACGGCAGCACTGCAGAAGTTTATTCTGAGCATTAGTCTGTAACTGTGTGTATTAATATAAATGGACCCCTGTTCTGAGTTGTGATTTCAGTTAGCTTGAGATAGTTTAAATAAACTAAGTTTGGTTCCAGCTGATGAGCAGGCAGTGAGTTCACACGGGAACCCGAAGACTAGTATAGACAGAACGGGAAAAAAACTATTGAACATGATCGGATATTTTATGAAAGGGAACAAATGTATGCCCTTGGATACATAGTAATCAGTTAATCCCATACTCCCATCACATGTAAGAAACAAATTATTCAAGTGTTCCTATTAAGCTAAATTGATTTCAGAATACCTGGAAGCCAAACCACATAATGTAATCCCACAAAGCTAAGAATCAGCTTTAATTGAGATGTATGCATGTGCAAAGAGTCACCAACATTAGAATGTGACAGACACCTAAATGGTGAGGCAAAATATATGATTGTCGTCTCAACAGGCAATGCAACATAATTGTGAGGAGACCTAAGGGCACCAAACCAGTGACTTTCGTCATGCAAAATAAGCTATATTTTAGCTCATTTTCAAGAGATAACGTTTTTTTTACCTACAACTAAATTGATTCAAATCATTTAAAAGGCATTGCCTTGCCTTGATGTAGTTTGTATGTAGTTTATATCCTACCAGTCTGGTCCTAATTCAGTTTGAAACTTAGAACAGAGTCGCCTACATTACAAACCATGTACTTCACATCAAGGCATCTTCTAGCCCGTAAGATATGGCTAAAGATAGTACATATCTGTCTAATATATTATATTTTGAAGTGCCAGCCAGTAAGATCTGACGGGTAAAAAGTTTTACCACACACTCTCTTGCAAACCAAAGGTGAAAATACTTGCATAATGCGGCTTTAAAGTAAGAGGATAGATTAGACCACTTATTCAGTCTTTGACACATAAAACTCATGGAGAAAATACCACAGCCCACAGAGAGCGTTAACTCTGTCCACATTCTCGGAGATCAGACAGCAGGGATAGATCTCTCTGCACACCCTCTCAGGAGCGCACACACGCTCTCTCTCTCTCTCTCTCTCTCTCACACACACACACACACGCTCTCTCTCTCAAATACAAACACACACGCTCTCTCTCTCTCTCACACACACACGCGCCCTCTCTCTCTCTCACACACACACACGCGCGCACGTCTCGCTGCTCGACTGCACAGTTGCACAGATATCATTTCAAAGTGCGAAACAGTTCGGATTTAATAAATCCAACCGGGCTGTTAAAATGTGGCTTCAATTTTCAGGTTGCCTCGCTGCGCCTACTGCGGGCCCATGTGTCATAGTGCATCGGCGCGCTACCTGCCGCAAATAAAATACATTCTTCACGGGCGGTGTAGGGCGGGCTTTAACTGCAAAAGCACTTACGTTCACGAATATCAGATCTGACCTGCTGAAAGTACACTGAAAGGTCGTAGGCTATATCCCGTGTTAAGTATGGCGCAAAATAAAGGGGGGGGTTATCAAATTGTGAATATAGGCATTCAATACAGGCCTACCTCACAGCGCTGGATACGGCGTGTCTACAGTGGAAATGTTCGTAAATGACCAATGAACTTGAGTCCTTAAGTACCATGCAGCCATCATTACACTTTAGCTAACAATTCTGCAGGTTAGACTTTTGGCAAGCATTTATCCGATTCTTCTTGTGTTATATGTTTAAGAAATGTTGCTTATGCTGTCTTGTTCTGATTTAAAAGCTGTATAGCCTATGCCTTGTGATTAATTACTCAACTGATCAATTTCAAGCGACAACAGCCATACTTGATTTGCATAATCAAAAGCGGTAAGCCTGCTATATAGAGAATTGCAGTCCATTTTAGCAATCAAGCGCAAAGCAAATTTGAGCTAGGGTACTATTTACAAAACAGATCACTCGCGAACATGATATCAGTTATGTGGGTCTTCATTTTACTTGGTTATGGTTATGGGATTTAGCAAACTTATAAAACATTAGAAAAACATAACTCAAAAAAGAGAGAATGAAATAAACAATATAGCGTATCAAAGTACAAATGCACTTTTAAAAACAATCAATTAATAATAATTATTCTAACTATCAAAACTATGATTGTGCTTATAAAGCATGCCCCAAACAGAATAACTATGCGACATCTGTTGCTTGAGAAGATTTCAAAAGAGAAAAGAAAGGAAAGAAGTGGCCTAAGTGCTTGCTCTAGTCTAGGGGGTTCAGGCTCTGGGCTCGGTAACGCGTCTTGAGACCATTTCCATTGTCACTGGCGCTATATAGATAAATACAATTGAATCGAATCGAAGTATTTGTTGGGACCAGGTGCTGGACACAGGTATTATATACCATTATCCAATCCATATCACGTCCTCCCAAACACTGAATATGCAACGTTTGGTTTCATTGCAGGTGCTGTTGAATGTGTTGGGGGGTTTAAAATACATCGTACTTTCAGGAAATTTAGTTGGTACAATATTGCTGTGTACCAGCCTTATACTGTACAGGGGCCCCACACAAAACATGTAGCCTACAACACAAGGACTGAATCCACGTAGGACAGCCTACATGCTGTTTGTGTATGGGGGGAGTCCTATAAATGTTTGCGTTGTGGATTGGTGAATCAATGATGTACAAATCCATGATCCATGATATAGCCTACACATTCATGATATCACAAAAAAAGTAAATCAAGTAAACCAACATGAAGTCTATTGTTTGTTCTCCGTTATTTTCCCTCTAAATTTAGTAATTGAATTCCTCAACAACGATGCCAAAAACGTTTTAAGTGGTGTGACACGAGTATGTAGCATACACAAACATGTGTAGGGTAAACTTATAATTCGTTCCAGCATGGCAACAAAGCACAATACTCTGAACCTCACAGCCATGTCCCTTTATAACCATAGGGGGGTGCCAAACGCAGGTGTTACCACTGAAAACGGTGATAGAGTTCCATCGTTTCGTCTCTCATTTTTTTATGGCAGGATTTAAGAATGCACCAGAGGTCATGGTCTTATACGCTTATTTTAATGATCCAGGCTATATATAGCAAGTGCCAAAAGGAGAACTTATATGTTGATGAGCAAAATGTACCAACTGATCGCATGTTAACCTATTAATATTATTATGATTATGATTATTATGACGATTATTATTATTATTAATAATAGTAGTAGTAGTAGTTGCTGTTGTAGCAGTAGTTACAATGGTAAAACTATTATTAGAAGTTGTTGTATTGAGTAGAAGAAAAAAACGCTATCATGTATATAACGATATCATTTGTTTTGGATGCCAGTGGAGGCAGAGCCTTGGAATACTGTCGGCCACTTGTCTTTGCTGTCGTCGATGTCACTGATTGTGACGTCATTCGTTGCATCGGCAAGGATTACGTCAATTTGACGAAACAATGATGAAATTCTATCGAAAATGATTAATTGACCATAACGCTTCACATGCAAAGTTAATTAAGTTTAGGACAGCAAGACTAAGGACTTTAAGAAACGACACAAGAAGAAATAACGCAATTAAGTTTGTGGTAAGTTAAAAGTACATGAATGATATATTGTAGTGTAGAAAAACATATCCATCTATATCCAGCCGTAGTATATAAACCTTTCTTTCATTGTAATCTCTCAAGTGGTGTTTGATTAACCAAATTAATCACATTTTCTCTTTAGATTTTATATGAAGATGAGTTCCTGTGGTGATCATTCACAACATCCTCAACCCCTTCTGGTAAGTCCATCTTTTCCATTCTTCTTTAAATAAATATGACATTTGGACACTACAGCATAAACAGTATGGTCATACGTAGGTCTGTCTGTGTTTGATATCTGATTATCTTTGTCCTCAGATCTGTGTGTCAGAAAAAGACATTATCAGGGAAGAGATGGCACAAATGAGCAGTACTGACTACTTCAAAGCGATTAAAATGGCCACCCAACACCATTTGGAGGAGCTGACACGTGTGAAGAAGGAGGAGGAGATGTACCTGAAGGAGGACCAAGAGAACCTGGAGAGACGGCAGACTTATTTAAAAAAAATGAAAAAAAACATGTCACCAGAGCAGAGGGAGTACATCAGACAATATCTCCTATTTGAGGAGAAGGACATAAAAATAAACAGGAGAACATTAGATCAATCGATAGAGAGAAAGAGAGCTGAACTCCAAAGAGATTTGCATGAATGTTCTAAGATGCTGAAGGAGGAGGAAGAGAAAGAAAGACAGATGGTGAAGTTCCTGGAGAGCGAGCGGAAGGCTTATGAGAAACAGGAGAAAAGGCAACTTGAAGAGGAAGAAAAGCAGCTCAAAGAGGCGATTAGGAAAGCATCCTCTGAGGACAAGAGAAAGCTGAAATTGGAGAAGAAGAGGGCAAAAGAGGACAAGAAGAGATTGGAGATGGAACAGAAAAAGAGAGAGAAGGAAGAGCTGGCAGAAAAGAAAAAGAGAGAGAAGGAAGAGCTGGCAGAGAAGAAAAAGAGAGATAAGGAAGAGCTGGCAGAGAAGAAAAAGAGAGCGAGGGAAGAGCTGGCAGTGCAGAAAAAGAGAGCGAGGGAAGAGCTGGCAGAAAAGAAAATGAGAGAGAAGGAAGAGCTGGCAGTAAAGAAAAAGAGAGCGAGGGAAGAGCTGGCAGAAAAGAAAAAGAGAGAGAAGGAAGAGCTGGCAGAAAAGAAAAAGAGAGAGAAGGAACTGAAACAGTTAGAGATTGAAATGAGGAAGTGTTTCCTGCATGTAGAGAAATAGATAAGAGGAACAGAGGGAGGAGGAAGAGAAGAAAGGATGCACCCACACAATTTACATACATAACCACAGACGTTGTACAATAAATACAATTGTATGCATCCAAAACAAGTTGTGGTATTCATGTATATTTTCACCACTTACATAACTTTGGACTTCACTAAACATTATAACATGTCTTCTTGTTTAATTACTTCATTATATGTCATACTCTTTTGGTCTTAGGTCCACATATTCAACAGGCTGCTAAAAAAGTACATACATTACAATTCCATGTCCTCAATCCTCAAACCTGTGAGGTCAAACAATATACAGTATTGTAGTCCTTATTGTTATTGTGTTTGTATGTTTTTATGTTCACTGTATGCACCTACATACCAGAACAAATTCCAGGTAGGTGTAAACCTACTTGGCAATAAATACTATTCTGATTCTGGGTATGCATCCATATTATGTCACCCGTCAGTCCTCACTGCAGCCACCTGGGGGAGCCAAAGTCTTCTTTTATGAGACCTTTTCATGACAGATCAGATGGTTTGGTAATACGCTGTTCAGAGATCAATCTCTTTAAGGCTGGCAAAAAAATTAAGAAACTGTCACATCTTATTTTTGTGTCTTTCACAATCCACAGTGACTAGACATATACATATACATACCCCACCTATTCATTACAAGCAGAAGCAAATGGTTCTGCTGTTCTCAGTCTTGCACTTGACCCCACTGCTCTGCATATTTTTCATTTTTCCTTGCTCCAAATACCTGAGGGAACTCTCCGTGGCACTCTAGAGGAGAGCATTTGAATGACACTTTTAATGACTTGGTTGGAGCAGGAAATGGATAGAAGATGGGTGGGGCAAGGGGGCTCCATGAGCACGAGTGAAATCTCCTGGATTAGTGACAGGTCATTCAAAATGTTGGGATACATGAAATGGAAGCCAGATTAGCAGTTCAGATATAGCCACTCCCACAGAAAAACGTTTATCTTTATTTCTGCACAATAATAACTGAAAAGTCAACAGTCAAATAATCAAAATTATACAGACAAATATTGTAAATATGTCTCAATGATGGACTACACACTTATTTAACATACAGCTATTGATACAGTCTACAGTATATGGCACATTGTAAACAGTTGTTATGAGTACACAACCTATCCTCTTTGTGATAACATGTCAAATGTAAGCCAGTGAATTATTGTATAAAAGTCTGTCTGATCTGTCTCTGGAGAGAATGTTCATCATCAATATTCGCCAGAAAATAAGACTCATTAGTAAGTTCCACCCTGTCCTGATCAGATATTTCTTCAAGCCTGTAGTTTATCACTTCATTTACAGTCTACACCTCAGAAACATTAGATCCAGGACTATAGCCCACTGACTTTTTCTGTAACAAAAATAAAAGAGAATTCCCAAAACTACTTCTGATGAACTGATTCTACAACGTGTCCTAGAACCAGTAGAAATGGCATGAATGCCCAAACAGAGGTACAGGCAGCTAAGTGCAGCGCCTGTAGCCCTAACCAGGGGTACTAGTAGAGGCACTAACATCTACCTAGGTTCAGGGAGTGGTATGCCTTGACTAACTCACAAAAGGAGACGTGAGACGAGAGATGTTGAACAGACAGCTCGTATTGCCTTACAACAGCAATGTAATAAACACAGTTGTTGCGCCCTCAGCGCAAGATTATTGCCTGAAGAGAGCTTTGAGAAGTATTCAGGGTTAATGCATGACTAAGTACACCAGTTCTACCACTAGGTAGCAGCAGCGCGCTAGAAACTGTGGTTACGGTATCTAAACTAGCTCCTGCAGGAAATAGATTATTCCAGTTCTCAGCAGGAGATAGACGTATGTGTTGCGCTGTTGAACTGACGAATGTGTTTTGCATGTGTTACAGGTGAGCTGGTGTCAGTTGTAAATATAAGGGTGTACTAAGTTAAAATAACATGTCATGTGGTGTAGAATGTTAACTTTGATGCGATGGTTGATTAAATAGAGGTGATCTGTATGTTAGCTAACTAGCATGTGTTCGACAGAGATTAGCCTAAATTCTATTTCCCTCGTTGTTCGGTCACGTGACCACAGAGGCGGTATTGGAAATGTATATATAGATATGAATAGATTATTCCAGTTCTCAGCAGGAGATAGACGTATGTGTTGCGCTGTTGAACTGACGAATGTGTTTTGCATGTGTTACAGTAAACATCACTAAATAAATATATGTGGATCAAGATCAATCCAACTCTCAATCTTTGAGGGTGTTACACAGTTTCTAAAAACTTGTATAAAACTAGATTAAATACAACTAAATAGAGCTTTAGAAAAACAAATAAAAAGGAAAATACACAGAAAATCACTTCCGAGGTGCAACTCTCAGTGACTGCTTCTCTTAAATATAGGAATTGAGGTCCAACAGGTCAGGTTCTGGTCCGTGTGCGTCTATGAGTCCAAAGAGTTCAGTTCCGTGTCCATGTGTGTATACTATCACTATGATTATTTTTACCCGGGTACAGGAAATAGTGTATATAAATTCTCATCTGGTGTCTGGATGATCAATTTAAGCTAGTCAGTTGTCATCAGTCCATCTCAGAATCTTCAAGACCCTCGTAGTTAAAAAAAACAAGAATTTACACAAATAGTGCAGACTAATAAGTCTTCTTTTCTTACTGTGTCTAACATGAGACCTCATTAACTTATTTTCTTAATTTAAACCATCTTATACAGTATAATGAGGCTCTTTACCCTATGGATGTGCATAGTGCGCCCTCCTTAGGCTACTACCTCTCTAGATGACATTGGGTACTAGTAACCTTGTATTTCATATGGGTTACATAAGGATAAGTAACAGGGCTGAGGGAAATGTTCACAAAGCAACATCTGAGCATAGATGAAACAAGAGAATGGAGAGAGGCAAGAAAAAGGCTCTTTCATCTGCATCTGTACAGTCATGACCATTGTAACTAATAGAAAGAAACTTCAAAATGGCCGTCTCTGTCAAGATCTTCAACAGCAGTCAGATGTGTTGTCTCTCTATCAAGATCTTCCACACTGTTGTCACACTCAGAGGATGGCGTATTCTTCTATCACATCCTCCTGCTCTCCCTCCCTGCTTCCAGTGCTGCTGTACCAGTTGCCAGCATGAGAGTACACTGTGGGTGTACTTCAGATCTTGCAAAGTATGTACTGTCCAATGTTATGCTGCACTTGGTTTTGAAGAGTGGGACAGTGTTTAATAACCATCATCACACATCTTAACACTAAACAAGATCAGAGCAATGAGGTGCTGATGAAATTGGCACTGCCTACATCCCAGATCAACCAAGGATATCATTGGTTGTGAGCACTTGCATCAAATCGTTTCACCTTAGTAATGGAGTCGTCATGCTTGACTTGAACATCTCCCTGTAGAAAATAAACCAATACACAAATATATAAATAAACAGAGAAACAAACAGAAATATTAGGAAACAGTTCTAACATCTTGGACAAGAGGGAGATGTGCACTGCAAAAATTCAGATTTTAAAAACAAGAAAAAAAAAAGTAATGAAATGGGCGATTACTTAAAATAAGCAAAATTATCTGCCAACAGAACAGGACATTTTGACTTGCCAAGATAAAAAAAAAAAAAAGAAACCACATATATCTTAAAACTAGTGTGGTCAGACCAAAAACAAAATCATTTGTCTTGATTCTGACTTTGACATGTGTACTGGCCAACACTGGCTCTCACAGACCTGTAACTTCTTCTTTAAGAGGCTCCTCTGTCCTTCCACTCGTTACCTGTATTAATGGCACCTGTTTGAACTCGTTATCAGTATAAAAGACACCTGTCCACAACCTCAAACAGTCACACTCCAAACCCCACTATGGCCAAGACCAAAGAGCTGTCAAAGGACACCAGAAACAAAATTGTAGACCTGCACCAGGCTGGGAAGACTGAATCTGCAATAGGTAAGCAGCTTGGTGTGAAGAAATCAACTGTGGGAGCAATTATTAGAAAATGGAAGACATACAAGACCACTGATAGTCTCCCTCGATCTGGGGCTCCACGCAAGATCTCACCCCGTGGAGTCAAAATTATCACAAGAACGGTGAACAAAAATCCCAGAACCACACAGGGGGACCTAGTGAATGACCTGCAGAGAGCTGGGACCAAAGTAACAAAGGCTACCATCAGTAATACATTACGCCGCCAGGAATTCAAATCCTGCAGTGCCAGACGTGTCCCCCTGCTTAAGCCAGTACATGTCCAGGCCCGTCTGAAGTTTGCTAGAGAGCATTTGGATGATCCAGAAGAGGATTGGGAGAATGCCATATGGTCAGATGAAACCAAAATAGAACTTTTTGGTAAAAACTCAACTCGTCGTGTTTGGAGGAGAAAGAATGCCGAGTAGCATCCAAAGAACACCATACCTACTGTGAAGCATGGGGGTGGAAACATCATGCTTTGGGGCTGCAAGGGGACCAGGACGACTGATCCGTGTAAAGGAAAGAATGAATGGGGCCATGTATCGTGAGATTTTGAGTGAAAACCTCCTTCCATCAGCGAGTTTTAGTTGTAAAACTAACTGCCCTACAGGATACTGTGAAATAGCAATCTCTTCCAGAAAACATGCTAACATCACACGTGGAAGACATTCAGGAGGCATATTTATATAGCTGAAATTAGAAATGACACAGTACATTAATACAATAAATAAGTATGAATCACATATTTGGCTCCAAATTGACAAAAAACTAACACAAACAACAAGTGATGTATATTTCTGTGCTGTGCACATTCCTCCGCCTGAATCTCCCTACTATAATGAGGAGATCTTTGATATTCTTCACACACAGATGAATCACTTCCAGGCCCAGGGAAAGGTATCTGTGGAGATTTAAATGCCAGAACAGGATCACTGTCTGATTACAACTCTGATGATGGTAACAACCACATATTTGGCAGAAGCTATCCACAAAACATAGTAAATTCCACCCGCAATAACTTTGACAAAGCAGTTAATACAAACGGAAAACTTCTCATTGAGCTCTGTAAAAGCCTTGGTCTGTACCTAGTCAATGGTAGGGTGCGAGGAGATTAATTAGGAAGATATACCTACAGCTCATCTCTTGGCTGCTCAACAGTTGACTACATGATTACAGATTTGGATCCATTCTGTCAAAGCATTCACGGTCAAACCACTAACACCTCTGTCTGATCAGTCAAATTACTGTGTATCTTAAGATGGCTAATAATACTAACAAACTAGAAAAGCCCAGTAAGCTGTTCAGCACCCCTAAAACATACAGGTGGGCCCAGAACAGCAAGGAGGATAACCTGAAAGCATTTTGCCAACCTAAAGTACATTTCTATCAAGTACTTTCCCACATAACAAAGATGGCATAGACCAGTGGTCGGCAAGTAACTTGGGCCGCGGGCCAGAGTCTGGGTTACTGCCTATTTAGACGCTGCTATAGGTGCCCCTCACGTGCACTCGCAACAACTAGGCCTACATGGAGAATGGATAGGTCTACTACAAATAACTAATGATAATAAACCATGTGAATGAGCCCATTGGTGGTCTGTTTGAATAATTTCATTATTTTAACGAACTCTCTCTTATCCCCCTCTGTCAATATAGCCTCGCCTATAATTGATAATTAGACCTAGGTTACAACTTGGAGTCTATCTTAGGGTACTTTTATTTCGAACTTAAAACTTTGACACACCTTACAATGTTACAATGTTTATTGTTTGGAAAAAATTGCGTGCAGAGAAAAAATTGCATAAAATGACCTTGGAACAATGTCTTTATCAAAAGGTCTAAAGAGGAAAGTTGACAACGACAACAGAGCATATAAAGAGGAATGGAGAGACAACTTTGCCTTTATCTTACCCGGTTTCACAAATGGAAAGCCCATGTGTCTTATCTGCAACAAAGTTGTCGCGGTTTGCAAAGGGTACAATATCAAGCGGCATCACGAAACAAAGCATGGCTCCTTCAACGTTGCTTATCCGCTCCTGTCTGAGGCGCGAAAACGCAAAATTCAAGCGCTGTCAGAGGGTTATGCAAAGAGTAGCAGGATCCTAATGCGAGGTCTCACGTCCCAAGAAAAAGCCACAAGTGCGTCCCTAAAAGCGTCTTGGTTGCTCGCACGACACAACAAGCCTTTCACCGATGCAGAGCTTTTCAAAGATGTCATGATTGCTGTGTTGGAGGAAATAGCTGACGATAAGTCCATGGATGGAGTCATTGCCTCTGTCAAACAGATACCCCTTTCTGCGAGGTCCGCGACTCACCGCATAGACGCGTTATGAAATGCTGTGCAGGGAGCTGTTATCAGTGACCTCAATCAAGCTAATTACTTCTCCTTAGCGGTGGACGAGAGCACTGACAACACAGATGTTGCCCAGATGTGCGTCTTTGTTAGATACTTTGATGGGAAAGAGTTTAAGGAAGACCTGCTGGCTCTTATTCCGCTGGAGGGGCAAACTACTGCTGACATCATTTTCACTAAATTGTCTGAGCGGTTTGAACGACTTTCGTCGTCCTTTGAGAAGGTTAACCTACTCGTAACAGATGGAGCCCCTGCTATGGTGGGAAAGCACAGAGGTTTGTGAGCAGGTTGAAGGAGGTCGCTCCCCAAATGCAAGGACTGCATTGCCTCATCCACCAAAGTGTCTGTGCCAGGCTGGGTGGTGAGTTAAAGGGAATCATGGACAAAGTGATGCGCATCATCAGTTTGATCAAGGGTACATCAAGCACCCAGCATCGGCTTTTCCGACAGCTTGTGGCTGACTCAGAGGAGGCCACCCACGATGACCTTCTGCTTTATAATGACGTGCGCTGGCTGAGTAAGGGGAAAGCGCTGGAGCGCTTCTGTGCGCTTCTAGATGAAGTGAAGATCTTCCTAAGATCGGGCAGCAGATCATCTTGTCCTAATAGAGGACAATGAGTTCATGGCTAATGTGGCATTTTTAGCTGATATTTTTGGCCATCTAAACACGCTTAACTTACAGCTACAGGGGAGGGGGAAAACCATCTTGGACATAGTGGAAAAACTCCAATCATTCACGGCAAAGTTAGCGTTGTTGGACTCAGACATGTCAACTGGCAGGCTACTGCATTTTAACACACTGAAAACACGGGCAGCAGGGAGAGTGACCGGTCTGATGGTTGAGTTCATCAAGCAACTACGCGCAAACTTTGCATCTAGGCTGGAGGACTTTTCTGTCCCAAGAGACCTAATAGGCCCGCGGGTTAGGGTTATTATTTAGGGGTAGATGAACTGTAGGAACATAGGGCCTAATTTTGAATATTAGAAATGTGGGAACATAAGACCTAATTTTGAAAAAGCTCTTAGAAATGTGGGAACATAGGGCTGTGGGAACATAGGCACGCTCCCAGCAATGTTAGCATGTTGTAGAGCAGTCGTTCTCAAAGTGTGGTCCGCGGACCACTGGTGGTCCGCAAGTGCCTCGTAGTGGTCCGCGACGGCCAAAAGTAAATTATTGTGACATTTCTAACATACAACTCAGAACGAAGAGAACACCGTCACTAGAAGCCTAATATTGTAAAGAGTAGCCTAATCTATTAAGAAGGTCATGGATCGGTGGCTTAAGACAGGAACTATGAAAAGAAAATTAAATGAGAATGCCTCTGACACAGACAAGGAGAAGGGTCATTCCCGCCGCAGAGCTTGATTCAAACAGCATTGTTTTTCTCCCGCTGCGGAGACAGCAAGATGATAACTCTATTCTGTGCTGTGTGGCGTTGGATAATGACAACTCATAATTATGAAAAGTTGACTACTAGGATGGCTATATTAATGCCAGTCGGCTAGCCTATGGTTGGTAGTGAATTACTGCGGTCGCGTGGTCGGTGTGCGCATCGTTGTGTTTATTGGTGTGATAGCCTACATTGGCGTGTCTGAGTGTGTGATGGGAGTATGAGGCTGTGAGCGAACTATAGTTTGTAACTTAACCAAGTCACGCATGGAGCAGGGTTCCAGATGCTTTGCCTAGCGCATTGTCATATCTAACTAGTCTATATCAACTGTACACATGTCTCAACTGTACTCAGTCTACCCTACCGATAAAAAAGGAATGCCCACCCGCGAAAATCACGTGCCGCTAACAATTGTCTGTTGCCATGTCTGGGTAGGAGGCCTGTTGTTCCGGGGATATACTATTTAGTTAGATGGTCCGCGAGTTTTTTTTTATTAGCTAAGTGGTCCTTGGTCTGAAAAAGTTTGAGAAACACTGTTGTAGAGGGACTAATTCAAACAGCGATTTATCAACCGTGTTATTTTAGTGGTGGTTAATTGATACAATCGTGAATAAGTGCTGTGTCTTATCAAAACGAATCTCCTGAGCAAGCAAGAGTGCCAATATGGGCTAACGAGTTGTAGCTAAAGCTCATAGTAAAGAGCTATACAGCTCGCTAGCTATTAGCACTCCATGAATTGAGGATTTCATGCAGCCGTTAACGGCGCCTTGGCTTTTAACGAACACCCTCCTCCTTCTCAAACGCCTAAGCTAAAGCAAGTAAATGCATTTTATTCGTCATAGTAGCTATCTAATAATAGTAGTTGATGATCAACGGATAATAATGTATCGCTAAAATGTATGATTCCCGTTGTTAAGGTTAGAGAATTCTCGCACTAAAGAGGCGCTGAAGGCAGCGCTTTTTTCTAATTAAAAAGAAGTCAGGCGTGAACACGGCTGTTCCATGCTTACATGAACAGCAGTTAGTTTGAATGTAATTTTGCTAGGAGACACTTTTTTTGCGGTGTGTTTTTATGCAGCTAGTGTGTGAGACCTCGGAGCCAGCTTGTGTATAGCAATCCCTAAGGATTTTTACAATGACGGGCGTCATTCATAAACGACTTGATAAGCAGCTAGACTCACCTGCAGTTACCAAAACAGTTTGTCACTGTGGGGCATTTGAGGGTTTTGTGTATAGTACAGCACAAGTTAAAAATACTGTTCACTGTATGATTATTTCATAATGATTTATGAGAAAAAGGCCGGGTTGGTAGTATGCCAATGTTATTGTACCTACTCTTCTGTGTTGTGAAACTGATATTATATCTTAACTGCGTCAATATTATATCTTACATGCGTCAATTATAGGACACATTCGGCGTTGTCATGTTTACATTCACTGTCGTGATCAACTTCGGCAACTATGGCAAGAAATGTAAGCTCCCACAAAAATAGGGCATTTAAGCTTTACTTGTTGAAAAAATTAACTCTGTAGATCTAATTGAAGCTTGTGAAATAGTGTTGTACTTTTGCGTGTACATTATAGTGTGGAACAAATATTTTATTTGGTTTTAAAGTTGTACTGTCAGATTTGTTCTCTCCAAGATGAAGTTTAACTGTCATTTTAAACTGTCATTTCAAATGCTAACTGAGCTAGCATGATGTAATGTAAGTACGGATGCTCACAGAGACCAAATTCGATTACTCTGGTCGTTTAGACCTATGTCAATATGAGAGGCACTCGTTGAGAATATGGGCGGGAGAACAACGCGATTTGACGAGGAAGGTCGCGTTCCGAAGTTGCGTTAACAGTTTAACTAAAACAAAGTTGAATTAGATAGAAATGTTGTATTTCGACGAACAATAGTACAATTACAATACCGTTATAATAAACGTTATATACACAATGAGAAAAACACTAGGTAGACCGTATTTTACAGTATATGAAAAAAAAAAATTATACATTTTTTTTTGGTTCAGAACCGCACGATCCCTTCGTCACCGATTCCATTTCATGATGAACACGTCTCAGACAAAAGAATCCGACAACTTTGACAGTCAAAGACGACATTTGAATGTATGTTTAAATGCCAGCAGGTCTGTGCTGACATTGCTTCGGATGAACTGGTTTAGCACTGACTTCTTTTTTAGATTTGTTGGCTGTTTTAAGCGCGCTACTGCCTCCTACTGGAAATCATTATGGGCAACATCTGCGCAAGACGTGATTCTGCAAACCCATTTCATATATGCTACCTATGAATTAGGTACTTAAGTAAATATAACAAAAACAATAATATAAAGGAATAATGAACTATTTATTAAATGCTGCGTTCTTGATTTTGTCCGTAAAGCGTAGTGTTCCACAAATGCTAAAAACAATGTACATGTATCATTCCAACCCCAAAGGTTTCTGAAATTAGGAAAATAGATGTTCTACAATTACGAACATAGAAAATAGAACATAGTATACAAGATGCAAATTTGTAGTGAAATATTCACAGATTAAGATTCAGCGAAAGTTGTGGAGGGACAAGGACATGGTGCGGGCCTTGGAGGAGGTGGCTGCAGGAATGACGATGCGCCGGGCGGCCAGGGTGTTCCATGTCCCCCGCAACACCTTGTGGGACCGGATCCGTGGGCGGGTAACCCATGGCTGTCGCACAGGCCCAGCGCAGCTTCTGTCACCAGCTGACGAAAGCTCGCTGGTGCAATATGTGGTATACTGTTTCCAGCATGGGTACCCGCTCACAAAAGTGCGCCTCCTGGCGTACGCCAATGCGGTGAGGAGAAAGAGGAGCCCAAACACCATCGCGCCACCACTGGGACAGACGTGGTGGCTGGCCTTTAAGAGGAGGCACTTGGCCGAACTGTCCATGAGGACCCCGGACGTGATGGAATGCGGGAGGGCCATCTTTGGGCGGAGATAGACGGTGGAGAAGTACTTCCATCTTCTCACCACCACCATGGAGGAGCTTGGGCTGAGGGACAAACCTCATCACATTTACAACTGTGATGAGACAGGATTTAACATGGAGCAGAGCAGGTGCAGAGTACTGGCACCCCTGGGTGCTGCTCACGTCTACCAGCAGGCCCAGGGGACAAGAGACCACCTGTCAGTACTGGCCTGCTTCAATGCGGTTGGGGAGGATGTTCCTTTCTTTATCTTCCCGTAGGGAGCGCCCTCTGCTCCTAACATACGACGGCCACAAGAGCCACCTAACCCTGCCAGTTATTGCAGCAGCAAAGAGGGAGAGTGTCACACTCCTGTGCTTTCCACCGCATTGCTCCCATGTCTTGCAACCCCTGGACGTGGGATTCTTTGGCCCTTTTAAAGGCAGAGTTTGCCAAGGTGGCTGGCAATCTCTGCCATTTCAATAATTAATTTGTAGTGAATCGGGCCCATTTCGCCAAAGTGTTCCGTCACCCGTACCAGGGGTTAAAAGACAGGGGCATTGTGGTGACAGGGTTCAGGAAGTGTGGCATCTTCCCTCTGGATCCCAACGCCATAGATGTCACCAGGCTGCTTCCAACACAGCGGCGACCATCCCCCACCCAGCTGCCGCAGTTCTTCCTGTTACCGCCGCCACCGAAGACCCTGCCAGCAGCACCACATCCTCTCCAGTAGGAACCTCCGCCAATGCTCCACATCCTGTGCTGGATCATCCCCTGGTGGTAGCAGGGTTGGTCCAGCCAGACCTGGCGGAGGTCCTGACCCGGTCCAAACTCGAACAACGTCATTCCGCTCAATAACAGCGGATGCCCGGGTCGTCACTGGAGAGGAGTATGAAAGACTCCTGCAGGAGAGGGAAGACCGTGCCAGGGTGGCGGCGGAACAGAGGGAGCAAAGGGCCACCCGTGCCAGAGTGGCGGCGGAGCAGAGGGCCGCCCATGCCAGGGTGGCGGCGGAGTAGAGAGCCGCCCGTGCCAGAGTGGCGGCAGAGCATAGGGAGCAGAGGGCCGCCGCCAAGAGGGCAAAAGCCCCCGTCAGGGCCTCCGGGAGCACCCCCAGCTGCCGCAGGCCACGCACCTGCTCTAGTCCCTCAGCCCCGCCCATCATCACAGCTCCACTCTTCACCGTCCATGCCACCTTCCATGCCAGTGCCTCCTCCTCTTCCTCCTCACCCCCTGCAGCCACCCCATCATCATCCTCCTCTACCACCACAACTACAACAGCAGGCAAGTGAATATAATATCAATTTTGTTAGGAAAAAGAGATTTTAAAACAGCATGTCTTTTTGTCATCGTTTTAAATGTGCAGTTCATGTAAATAACTGTTACTTATCTGCAGGTCAGAAGTGGAAAGCTCCAGGACCGAAGACAGGTTATTTTAAAATTAATTTTAGTTAAAGGCGTATTTTTTCAGCATCAATTCTATCATTAATTATGATGGCCCAGCTTCTAAAGACCATTTCTTACAGCTCAGAATACGAAGAGAAGGGCAAGGGGGGACAGAGAAGCACCCACGACACAAAATCCAGGTAACAGTAGCCTACATACCATTGAATGTTCTAAACAAATCATGTTGAAACTTGAAGGAGTTGAAAAATCTGAATTAAGGATCAGAGTTAATAATGATTGTCAATAATCCAATGAATGTTATAATTTTAACAGTTTCTGGTTGAATATACTGTTAGATGAAATTACCTGAGAGGTGTGAATGAGTATTCTCACCTCTCTCCTGTCTAGAGTGAACACCCTGTCTAGAGTGAGCAAGAACACCCTGCACCCGGTATCATTCCACTCATCCCACACCGTGTACATTTTTTTTTTTTTTTACATAAAACTCATGAAACCGATGTACAAAAAGAAAAGTTCTAACTGCACAGCATTTTCTCTGTTTTACATGTTTGATCTAGACCTATGTGGGAGGTGCTTACAGGAGGAACCTCCCACAGAAGAAGTTGGTTTTCTGTCTCCTCTGCTAACAATGGTTCCACTGCTCCTGCGAGCAGTGTGACCAACACACAGAGGGGAAGTTCGAGTGTCTTCGGTGCCGAAGATTAAGGGCTCGCATCATATTTTTGGCAGAGCCATGATTTTTTTTCTGTATTATTTTCATTCATGTATATATGTATTTATGCAATATGTATCTATTTATTTATCTTTAATATATATTTTCTTATTTATTAAAAAAGTTCAATATCAAAATGTCTTCATATTTAATACATAACATACATAATCATGCCATGTTTGTTTTGTGCTTGTTTAACTGAATAGACTGCACCTACAACTGAATCAGGTCAAAGAAAGCCCACAAATAACCCAAATTAAACAAAAATAACACTAGTTAGATTAACATTTGCTTATCAAAACATATTGTGACAAAGTCATTTGTACAGAAATTAGACCGGTATATGTCAAAGGAGGAGGAAAGCATATTATTATCTCGAAAACCAACGCGGTAAGTGGAACAAAGTGGGAGTGTCCTATAATTGACGCAGGCGAAAACGTACTCATGTAACGTGTCACCGTAAACATTAATAGAAATGTTTAGAAATACATTTTCTTGCGGTGTTAAACGAGTGCTACAAGTTAAAAATGACAAATATCTCTCTCGAAAACCGTTAGTTTGGGTAAGCTAACACATTACATTAATCTATAAATAGACTTAGCATATCGATTTTTCAACAAATTGTCCGATAACTGACACAGCTACGCTAGGTGTAATGGAATACAACATTTCTTCAAATGCTAGAGATTTGCTTTTAGTTCATGTTGTATGCATGGCAGTGCAAGGATAATGGTCAGTGAGATGACATTTTAATTTGTTTAGCTTTTATTTACAGTATGGAGTATTTTCCTTTTACTACATTCAGGAAAAAAACATGCATAACATTGCTTTTGTTCTTTAGAAAGAACATCTTGACAGTGTCCTAGGCTACATCATGTGGCCTGTCAGACAGATCCTCCAAAGATGCATATCTGGAGCACCAGCAGAAGGGCAGGACCACTCGGATTTTCCGTCCCAGAGTGCCCCAAAACCAGCTAACAAAGCTTCTGTACGCCAAATACCTGTAACGTCTGAGCAAAGTTTACATTGTATTGAGAGAATAAATGGTGACACACATCTGTTGAGTCTTCCTTTGTAAGCAGTATGGCTACTGATGGCACAACCAATGTTTTTATTATAATTGGTCTTTTTTTAAAATGTATTACCCATGTACTAGCCAGTACATTTAATAACTAAGTCTATAGGGTGTATTCATGTGACGTTAGCATGTCGCATGGCGCCATCTTGGGGTCCACTTATTAACTGTCAGAAGAAGATGACCTAGCGTGTCCGCTGTCTGATTATGCAAGAGGCCTGCAACCTCATGTCCTTCTGCGTTACCAAAGATTTCAGCAGTTGGAATCGATCCTTTTTTGATTCAAGGTGAGCAGTTAGACGCGGGTCGCCTGCCGCCAGTGGAGGCAATGGATCTTGCGTCGTACTTAGTACTGGAGACAAGTTTTTACACACAGGAAAATTTCAAGGCGTACAAAAGTCTGCAGGCTTACAACTACGTCGTCTCTGGCTTTGTACAAAGCGTCAAGGGAAAACGGTTTGATGGGAAATACATTGAGGTTGGGAAAGTTTTTGTATTTTACATTTGAGGATAACTTGGAGATAATGTCGTTGTTTGTAATTCTTGTTACCATAGTAACCTTAGCTGTCCTTCCCCCTGTTTGCAGTGCAAGGCTAAATAAAGTCAGACCATGCAGTGCTGCAGGTGCCCCCCTCCCCACATACCTTGGACTTGTGAGGTTTTGTTCCTGAAGACTGAGCACTACAAAAAACTCTACAGAAATGAAGGGTCAACATGTGCCCATTCACCCCCATTTAATCACTATTTGGGGCAATGAATGATCTAAGTCATTTGGATAAAGATGGAAATAAATTCAAGATGCATTGCTACATTCTCACTGTCACAATTTGTATTGTAGTATCTGCACTAAAACTTGATTTAGCGCAATTCTGTACAGTATGAATATGAATTCAAAACAGTATATCAAATAAAAAACAGTATATTTATTACTATCTTATCTGTACAGTATGTATATCGACACCCAGTCGACACTAAACTGGTCCCATTGTTTGCTAGGCTGTCCAGACACGAAGTGTTTACCACACACACATTCATTCTCCAACTTCTCCGCTGTCAGATCCGCTCTACTTATGGCAGAAATCCATTGTCTGCGCCGAGTAGATGTTAGTCCCTCCACATGTTCCCCCTGGTTAGTTATCACACGAGGGACGCGAAACAACCTAACCTTTTAGCGGTGTGTGTGCGCTTTACCAGTCCTAGTCCCACATCCAACAATGAAGCACAGAGTATTGTGTCTCCTTCAGGATATGATGGTCAGAGCGGCATAAAACAAAGCAAAACAATGCGTACATGGACCCCAACATGGCCGCCAAAGCTTGTTGTTATGGATAGGGGTCACGTGACTGAATACGCCCTATAGAAACAGTTTTGGTATGTAAATGTCAACAGTTGACACATGTAAGATGAGCAGTAAGCAAAGTAAGACTGAGGGAAGATATAATGTGTTGTATTTTCTTCACCATGTTTGTATTGCAGAAATAACTGATGACTCGTGCATAAATAAAAAAAACGTACTGCTATATTCCCCTTTGACATAAGGCCCATAGTTTGCTCTATAGATGATGAATACATTCTGCAGTGAGCACACATTCTCAGTGTTGCCGACTTAGCGACTTTGTCGCTATATCTGGCGACTTTCTAGAGACTTTATTAGCAAAAAGCGACTAGCGACAAATCTAGCGACTTTTTTCTGTCATTATTATTGGATTATTGTGTCGACAAAGCACTGAAAAAGCATCTCACATATCCCGTTCTGCAGTTCACGTTACAACCGATCTCACGAGAGCTGAGTACAGCGAGGGCTGTCATCGTCTCCTCTCCACTCCACTCACACAGCGCCTGCGCGGCTAGTCTGACTAGATAGCAGCAAAATATTAGAACTTTGTATTTGCGCGAAAATTGTACCTCTCCCAGAATTGCATAATGTGCGCATGCGCAGCTTATTTGCATATTATGCAAATTAGTTGATTCCGTCATCTAGCGACTTCTGCCGACTTTTGGGAGAGCTAACAGCTACTTTCCTTACAGAAAAGTTGGCAACACTGCACATTCTAGCACACAGGTACAAGGCCCGAATGAACAACCATGCATGCATGTTGGTTGGTTTGGAAGCTGCAGTAGTCTTCTTGTTACCTTGAATATTGAAAGTGTAAGTATCATGGAATATGTAAGGGATAATGTATTGTCCGGAGGTCATTATCCAAAAATAAATCCCTGACGGGGCGAATAGCACCCCGACGCGCAGCGTTCTTCAAGCAAATAGAACGTTTAAGTTTCAGGTGTTGCGTAGCAACCCATTACTTGCTGACTGCAAATTACAATGAGTCTGTTACGTTAAATGACCGGACTACTTGCGGAATGATATGAAATATGTGAATTAAAAGCACAAAACCCGTTGCCAATGACAGCGACAGTCAATATCTTTTCGCAGCGGTGAATATCAGGAAATATTCACCTGAGAACGTTGGGATGGCCCATTCAAATCAACGGTAGTTTTTGGCACAAATACACCTGTATAGATAAAGAGTTTTAAAAAGTGACAACATTGCAAGTGTATTTGAATGTTGTGTTACAGTTACAGACATAAGTCGACGAATACAACTATATAATGAGAAAACAAGGTTTGAATGAGGTAAATACGTTATGTTCTACACCTGCTTGGTCCATTACTGTTTTCAGATAATATTTTACTTTACAGCTGGAGCTTAACACCACTTATGAGAAAAATGATTAAACAGGATACATAAAAAGTCCAGCCATCAAAAGCAAGCTAAGTCCCACATGATAGATAGCTAGCTATCCTGCAAGCCATCTGGTTGATTCTGACGAAACACTGAAGAGAAGGGTGTATTTGTTTGGCTGTTGCTCGTGTAGCAGGCATAAAGGCGTTCCAGTTACCTGCATTTATATAAACACTAGGCCTATTTCCTGACACTAAAGGGCGTTCCTGGGTTCCTAAACTAATCCCAGTAACGTATATAATACATATGATTCTTGCTGACCTTCTGTTTAAATGTCTATTGGTGATTTTACATGTGCTACAATTAAACTATTAACTTAACTATTATTTAAATGAAATACCCTTTTAACCCTACACTCTTATTACCCAATAATGGCTTAACACTAAGAACTCAGGTTGTTCAATTATCAAATAAAAATATAATTTACTGATTTGAATAAGAAAATAAATATTAAAATCATCAATGTAATAAATTCTTAATGAAACAAAATAGAATACACAATGTATGAATAGCTTTGGACTTAAATGGAACAACAACAAACCTCAAGTTTGAATAAACCTTCAAATATACATAAATCAACAATAGCAGTTACCTATAATATGTCCCTAACAGACATCCATAGTATAGCAGCTAGTAGGCTACCTAAACTAACATTCAGCTAACATTTAACAAAACACACACGTGGGCCCACACACACACACGCGCACTCACTCTCTCACCAGTGAATCACCCACCCCAGTCCTAGCCGGCAAATTAGCTAGTAGGCTACCTAGCAGCTAACCGTTGCAGTACTGGAGCGTTGCTTGTGTTCGGTGTGGCCAAAAACAAACAGACCCCTTCACTCCGTTTTGGAGCAACAAAAACAAACTCACGATACCTTAATCCAGTGGTTCCCAACCTTGGGGTCGTGACCCCTAGCGGGGTCGCATGGAATTGAAATGGGGTCGCCTGAAATAGTAAGTGATCAATGCAAAAACATATCAATAATTTTTTTTATTATAAAAATAAAAACACCACACACAATTCAAAACAACCCCTCATAAAAATCGAATTCAAATAAAATGCGGGCACTCGGCATATCTTGATTCACACGACCACACATATCAACATAAACATAACATCAAACATAAACCGCGCGCAAAGTAAGCTAGCTAGCAAGAAAATCAGAGCGAGAGAAATACAATTAAGAAAATGGAAAGATTTCTTCACCCACGCGAGTCGCCAACATCTTCAAGTGAAACTCAGAAACAGACACCAAAAAGACAGCGAAAATATGATGAAACCTTCCTTCAGTATGGATTTACTAGCATAATTGAAAACAACGAGGAGAAGCCTAAATGTCTGCTGTGTAGTAATGTCCTGTCTACCGAGAGCATGAAACCCAACAAGCTCAAAAGACATTTTGAGACAACACATAAAGAATATGTGGGGAAACAAAATCTTTCTTGCTAGAACGCAACAGGGGCTGCATTCGCGAATGGCGGTGGAGGAATTCTGGTTTGGCGCAAGAGAAGAGTACCCAGAGATCTCACAGTGTGCTTTAAAACTGTTGGTTCCTTTTGGAAGCACATATTTGTGTGAAGCCGGATTTAGTGCTCTTGTGTGCATGAAATCAAAGTACCGTTCGCAACTGGATGTAACGGCAGAGATGAGATGCACTCTGTCTACTATACCACCCAACTTTGAAAGGCTGCAGCGAGATGTGCAAGCTCAACCGTCCCATTAAATATGGTGAGCCCATATTTAGCTCATATTTGTAGCCTACTTAGCCTTGTCATTGTTTGTTCAGAATGAATTAATTTGCAGCCCATAAAATCCTCACTTAATGTGGTCTAAAATGAACGTTTACTTGCAACATAGTTTGTAATTCTATTAGGCCCACTTGATTGAAAACAAATATTTTGAATATCTGGGGTCACTACAGCTTTGTGATGTCAAAGTGGGGTCACAAGCCAAAAAAGGTTGGGAACCACTGCCTTAATCCAATCCAATGTCAAGTGTTGTCGAGCTGTCGTCGAGCAACGACAGGGAAGTCTCTCACAAGATGACAAGTGTTTTTCTCCTCAAGATGGCGAGATGATGATCTTCTGCAAACTTTGTGTATTCAGTCCGAATACGCTAATACACATAGACACTCCGACTAGCAAATACATATATGGGTGGATGACATGACACCAGATTTTTCTGTAATGAAGTGTAAATGTTTATTTAGATGCATTTTACCACTTAAACAATACATGGTAGTGAAGCATATTATGGTACTTTGTTTTAAACTCATGATTTTGTATGAAATATCTGTTATGTTTTGATTATATTTTAAGGTGAATACGCAAAATGTCCTTCGGTGTGACCGTAACATAGGTGAAGCATTAAACTTACATATGAACAAAATAAACCAGAAATATCTGGAGCAGCTAATAACTGCCTTGGCATTATATTGTATATATTTACATTATTAATATTAGGTTTTAATATGCGCAAAACTAGTAAATTAGTATTTACAGCAAAATAACTTTCGTAACACAAATGCTGTCCTGTGGCGTGACATGGAAAATCAGATTTTTGAAACGGCAGTTACATGGACAACTATAGGGGTCCTTAGTCAACCCCCCCTACCAGGAAGCCCCCCAGATGTTGGAATGTACAGTGAAGGTTAAAAGGTGAGTGTTTCCCTCTGATTAATTTAATCAATTTCACTGTTTCTGTCAGACAATGAATGTGTCCTTTTTTGAGAGTCCTGTAGTGTGACAGCTGTAGTTCAAAATTTGTTAAAAATATATATTTTTAAATTAAACATATTAAGGTTAAAACGGTGTAATTATTAAGTTAGCATAATAGCTAAGGTCAGTCTTGTATAGCAATGACTCAAAATGGCCACAACGATGAAAATGTCCTGCGGTGTGACGGCCATGTCCTGCGGTGTGACTACCCTGTCCTGTGGTGTGACATAAATAAGTTAGATGTCTTGTTTGGTCTTTATCTGTTATTCTTTAAATGTTATGTATATTAGGTATTTGAGTCAATGTGACATAATCGTTTATTGTCTGTGGAATGTAAACAAATCACATTAAAGGTCTTTTTGTCAATTTTTATAGCATGAGCAAAGAAAGGACTAAGCAGTACCGGGAAAGGTTAAACCAGGATGAAGCCAGGCGTGAGGAGATCCTTAGGGAGAGAAGAAGAAAGTAAATAAGCTGATAATAGGGAAAGGGAGTTGAGGTAATCTTTAAAATGTACACTTTGTGTTGAAACTGTGCAACAACTGTCTCTGCTTTATCAACAGATATCAAGAAAAGAAAGCTAAGGGAGAAATTCCACCAAGAAATATAAGTTGCCTCCCAAAACAAAAAAAAGAAAAGCGTCGTGAAGAATGGAGGCAGACAAAGGCAAAGAACAGGAAGAAGAAGAAGGATCTGGCAGCTATTTTAGACATGACTCCCCCATCACCTGAAGGACTTGTCTATGGTTCTCCTGTGCATGGTTCTCCTTCTCTATCTCCCATTTCAAGTCCTTCTATTCTGTCAACAATAAGCCATAACCTTCCCTTAACCCATCCACCAAGCAATAGGCGGAAAAAAACAGTGTGTCAAGCCAAATTGAGAGCCAAAGTCAAGAAGCTGGAAAAAGAGAACATGACGCTTAAATCAGAGCTGGATGGCATAAGAAAAGTGAACAGCAAAATGAGGGTCCAAAAGCATCGCTGGGGCAAAAGTAAGGAATCTGCCCGTCAATCCACCATCAGACGAGCAAAGAAAAAGGTTGCTACAGAAAAAAAACAACAAGTTATTTATTTTCTAACCAGAGATGAAAACAGTAGGCTCTTGACGGGAAAAAAGGATACCGTAGGGCGGAAAAATAAAATGCAGCGGCGTGTTCTTACCAACACATTATTGGAGCTCCACACCAAATTCAGCCAGGAATGCACCTTGGTGCATCAGATGTCATACCGTCAGTTTGTGAGGTACAGGCCCAAGCACATCACGGAGGCCAGACCCACAGACAGGAATACTTGTGCGTGTTATCAGCAGTGTATGAAGAGGCAGTGCACAAACTGCTGTTTTGATGAGGTGCAGCTCAACACACATGATACCTCTGAATTGGCAAGGTGGGAGCAGTGGCAGCGAGAAGATGTGACTGTGGGTGACAAGGTGTACAAAAACTGGGTGAAGAAAGGGGTGAGTGGAACACTGGGGCAACTTGCAGAGGCCTTCTATCATGCCTTGGAGTCGATAGCATCCCACCACTGGATGCACCAAGCACGGAAAATAAGAGAGTTGAAGGGAAATTTGCAGGAGAACGACCTAGCTTTACATATAGATTTCTCTGAAAACTATGGTTGTAAACTTAATACTAAGATACAAGCTTTTCACTTTGGTGGAAGTAGGAGCCAGGTTACCCTTCATACAGTTGTAGCATACACCAAAACGGCCACTCAGAGCTTTGCAACCATATCAAAGTCTCTGAGGCACGATGAGCGTGCTGTGTGGGCTCACTTACAGCCGGTCATTAAGGACCTCCAGACGCAGCATGGCTCACCGTTTGAGTCACTCCATGTAATCAGCGATGGTCCTGTGACGCAGTATCGCAATAAGACCAACTGTTTCCTGATGAGTACTGTGCCATTTACCTGGGGGTTCCAGAGTGTAACATGGAACTACAGTGAAAGAAGTCACGGAAAAGGGGCTCCTGATGGGGTCAGAGCTTGTGTGAAGCGGATGGCAGACCAGGTTGTGCTAAGGGGACATGATTTGCAAACTGCTGAGGCACTGTTTGACTTCTTGTCCAGCAAAGATGGGATGAAAATCCAAATTAAATGGATAGAGGAAAAGGACATTGCTGAATTTGACACACTGCTCCCTCCTGTCCTACCAGCTGTGAAGGGTATACTGGGCACACACCAGATTTTCACTACGACACCGGGGGAAATATTTCACAGGGAAGTCAGTTGTTTCTGCAGCTATCCCAAAGTGTGTGACTGCTTTAACGTCAAACAAGTCACAATGACCACTGACAGTCCAGGTCAAGAGGTGAGCAGTCCCTTCCTCCCAAGATGAAGATGATGAAGGTGACCAAGACGTGTTGGAGGTGGGAAAGTTCATCATTGTCAAATATAATGAGAAGTAGGGATGCACGATAATATCGGCACGACATCGGTATCTGCAGATAAAAGCTTAAAAACGTAATTATCAGCATCTGCAGAAATGAACGTTTCTGCCGATGTACCTGGCCGATAAGGTGACGTTCAAATTATGCGCACGCGAAGCAAATGTTTTGGTTACTATGAGCGCCAACAACGTAATTCAACACTGTGTGGCAAGTAGGCTACTTCACAGTATCAGAGGATGTTGACATGCTATTTGTCAGGAAACTTTTCAGGAGATGGAAGAGGAGACGACAGCTTGGCCGTAACGTAGGTTGCATGCATAGATGCAGACCACCCGCGTGCAACGCTTTGCAACATTACCTATGGCGTGCTAATAGAAGTTAATAAGTTGCTAGTTAGCTAGACAACACTAGCTAGTTAGCTTGCATGCTACGTGACACCAGTGAAGTTGATGATCTCATTTGACGGGATGTGAAACGTTATGTTACGAGCCCACGCTATCTGTACATGGCTTACTTTTGCATATATGGAATTTATATAGCTAACTTGGCAATAACGTTACATAGATTAGACTAGAAATCCTAGAAGGGATGTTATTAAACTGTAAGTCAGTTAACCAACGTTAGCTTGCCAAGTTGCATTTCCAGAGTGTATTTGTTCAAGGAGGTACTGTTCAAGTATGAAAATTGTGACGTGAAAATATAAATAAATCTGCCATATTTCAAATAATTTCAATAGTTTTCATGAGTGAACGTCTATTTCTAAAATGATACAAATCAAGTTTTTAATGTCCCGTATCTACAGCAATACCCTATCATAATAACAGATTCATTCTAGTACAGGAGAGACTTTTCAATAATTAAAAAGCAAAGGTGTATATATCGGTATCGGCATCGGCAATCGGCCAAAATGAGCTCATAAATATCGGCATATCGGATAAAATTCAATGTTGTGCATCCCTAATGAGAAGCGATATGTGTTGCCAAATCTCAGATATTCAGGGAGAGGACATACAGGTGAATTGTATGGTTCAGCATGGACAGAAGAATACTTTCCAGTGGCCTGACAAAGAGTGGCAAAATTAGCCCAACTGGATTGGCTCATGTTCAACACATAGCTTTTTCTAACATGATTTCAATGACATTCTACTGAGAAGCAAGACATGTTTTGTCTTCTTCTTTTTGACGATTATAGAAGTGATGCCTCTAATATGTTGATTATTCAGTATGTCTTGTTCACTTTTAGTTCAAATTCATGCTCTAAGAAACAATATTTTAATTATATTTTGATAAATGTTAAGTTAAAAATGCGAATGGTTTTGTTTGTTACAAAAGTACTTAATACATTTGACCAATAAAGTTCATACAATGTCTCATCTCTTCCTGTGGTGTGACATCACTTCAAATACAATTAAATTACTTTTCCTAATGTTAACTAACTTTTATTATTATGTGCATATGAAAATATTGCATAATTTAACTATCAAATAGAAAGCAGACATTTTCATTAGTTTTTTTTTTTCATTTTATAGAATATTTCCACTAGAGTGAGTGATGAAAGATGGCAGTAGTGAATAATCAAATAAAAAAAAAAACAGCTGTGAAAAATAATCATATGCAGAATTTTAATGAACATTCTGAAAGAGTACTTATTAAACTTTAAACATACCTAATTTGTACTTGAAATCAATAATAGTAAAATATTTTAATTTTGTCATAGTGACATGTCACACCGCAGGACAAATTGTGGCTGAAGCAATAAGAAAAGCTTCAAAAATAATGAAATTATACAAAAAAATCAACGAAACACTAGCAGTTTAAAAAAATTCAGCATTTGAACATTATAATTTCACACAACTGTAATCCTCATTAGAACTTTATTTAAAAAAATACTGTTTCACCCTTATATGTCAACTACCCATATGTAACGTTTATCACGCTATACTTCAAACATTCGCGTAAAACATACGGAGATAATTCTCAACGTGGCTTCTTCTCTTCAACCTCAATCTTTCTCTCCCTTTCACAGGGTTTGCCACCTTTCACCTAACGTTGCTCAGTGCATACACCAGTAAGAAAATAAAATACATTCAAACATCAAACTATTGCATGTAACAAAATACATTTCACTTTACCAATGACATATTGTAAAACAAAACTCTTAGAACGAATTTAAACACATGCATCAGCAAACACTGTTGCTCATCCAACTACAACTCCCATAATCCCTTGCATTCAACCCAAAATGAATAGAAGAGAGATGAGCACTACTATAAGCTTCTCCTTAGCTTAATGGCGATCTCTAATATATTATTACTTTATGATTATTCCTTAGTTCTAATGGGTTATTATAACTTAATTAAATCTAAAGTTTCTTAGCACTTATAATATTACCAAATTTTTTTTTTAGCACTGCGCTACACACTATTTACTAGCATTGCGATGCTCTCGACACCGACAACAGACCATATTTCCTTGACAAAGTTTACTTACCATTCAGAAACGTCCTGTTGTACCCTAAATTCTTGAACTTGTTTGGGAACCTCTTCTTGTTCAGGGTCTGAACAATCTACGTCTCTATCTCGTTTCCAGTGGCCATATTTTTCGTTTCAAACGTTTAAAAGAGTAGCCCAAAACCGCGGGGGAGGGGGTAAGCTGGCTCATTAGCATAGGAGCTCAAAACAGCTTGTTTGAGAGAAAGGCTGTTTTAAGCAGGGTAAAAGAGTGCAGTTTTTATGATCCTTGTGGTATTTTGACTGTGGTGGCCAATTCTAAGGCTCAAACTATTTTCACAATCAGAAAGTCAAGACAAAGGACGTGTTGTTCCAACGGATTTACTGTAGTACATTAAGCCACAGTAAAGAGATGTATACCGGAAATAGATCTGCCAAAATACATTCGCGCCAACATCTTTAAACCCTAACCTGACACTCCCACTCCAGCCATGAATGGCTAACCCTGTAACCAATAATATCCTTAACCTCTAAACTGACTCTATCCAATCAGAAAGCTTCCATGGTATACAATACCACACCCATTTTAACCTTAGGTCACTTCAAGCTATGCCCTCTTATCTTAAATGTAACCCAAAGCTAAGCTTTACACTCATTCAACAGGTATCTGGTAAAACTATCGCTTATTCATATGAAAATATCCCACATATTCAAACTATGTTACAGACATTTCATTAAGACCCTAAGGAACCATATCAACTTGTGGTAAAATGGGCATACGATGGGTCCTTTAACAATGTTCCCCTCCACATACACATGCGAGTCGGCATTCTCGTCAATGAATGCAATTAAGACATACGAGAGGAATAGACTTACAAATGAAATCCGCAGGCAGTTTTCCAGGTTTTCAGTGACATCTGTAACACCAGACATTAAAAAAATTGTGACAAGTGGAAAATGCCAATTTTCCCATTAAGTGAGTACCTGAGAGTCACTGAGATTGGTCTGAAATATTTGTCCTTGTGTGTCGTTTCAGGAGCATGGCGAATCCAGCACGGGCGTTTCGTGACTGCCTGATCATCATTGTCATACAGATATATTGTTTTACAGATCTGTGCTGATGTTATTACGCCACGTTTACTGGCTATTTGTTAAATAATAAGTAAATCATTGTTCCTCAGCCGCTTCCCCGTCTTCCTCCTCTCCCCTACGGAAGTTTCCCTGCGCTCATCAGGCCTCTCACTGTTCCTCTCCTCCTCCATGTCCTCACTCCTCTCTGCTGCCACAGCACCCTCAATCGATTCACTATCAGATGAGCTGGAACACCCAACGTCCTGACACATAAAAGAAAAAAATACTATCCCATTATTGTTAGCCATCACAGTAAAAGCCATCAGTGTTTCAACTCCTCAGACTAAGGGCGTGTCTATTACCGAACACTTTACGAAGTACACTGCAATACAGTGCACTGCCATCTGTAGTGCACTCCATCGCTGATAAGTGCTGTATCAAATGGAACACTTACGTTAACCACTTGGCGGAAGTGACGGACGCAAATCTGTTCACGGCACCCGCGAAATTAAGGCGGGAGTGACGTACGCAAATCTGCTCGCGATACCCGCAAAACTAAAACTGACAAAATGAATGCACTGCTTGCCCTCTTTTTGTCCCTTGTTTACCCCTTTCTCTTCCCCATGTGGAAACTGCGATACCTCCACACCCGCGGCAGGAACCTCCGCCTTCTGGCTGCACTCGAGATGGTAAGGCAAAATCACAATTAAATTTACATACCTTCACAGCATAGCTTCATGTAGTAGTTGCAATTAAATTCTCCTAGCTAGGTATGCTACATTCTCAATTATCTTTGTCAGAAGTAGCCTTCTTCTTTGCAATCCACATACACGCCATACGGAAATAAAACATGACAAATCTGTATATGTTTGTCCCTAGATTCCAATTAGTTTTAAGAATTATCCACTGAAATGATAGGCATCATCTGCTTGAATTCACACAGTAATAGGCCTACTTTGACTGACTGTACTTTTATACACATCTCTGTTGTAGTTAAGTTTACCCTGATACAGGAATCATTTAGCAATTGAACACACAGGCATATTAATTATTGTTACAAACATGCATCAATTCTAATATAAATCAGAAAACACAATAAAAGACTACAAAACCTCAATGATAATATTTTATTGATAAAATTACTTACATATTAATATAATCTTCCCTTCCCCTCCCCACACACTCTACAGCAGCCAACCAGTCGGTGCTGCCGTATCAATGTTGCAATGCCACTGCTGGCATTGTATTTTGATGGCCACAGTGACATGAGGGTGGACTTCAGGCTCACCCGAGAGTCATTTAACGCCCTCATGGCTGTGCTGGGCACTGATTGTGACCATGGTTGGGGCCCTGAGATCTCCTGTCTCGTTTTTATTTTTTGGCTTGCCAGCGCCACCTCCTATCGGGTGGTGGCCAGGGCCTTCGACATGCCCCGGGCCACCGTTCACCGGCTGGTGCACAGGATGAGTGGGCAGATCGCTGCGCTCCTGTACACCGTTGTCCGCCACCCTACAGGAGAGGAACTCCCACGCCTAGGTGCCCGCTTCGCCCGTCTAGCTGGGTCAGCAGCCTTCAGCAGAGTGGTGGGGGCTATTGATGGCTGCCACATCCGAGTGAAGCCCCCAGCGGAGGATGCTGCCTGTTATTTCAACAGGAAGCTTTTTCACTCCATCCAGCTGCAGGCCATCTGTGATGATAAGTGCAAATTCATAGATGTGTGTGTGGGCTACCCAGGCTCAGTGCATGATGCCAGGGTCCTAAAAAACAGCCCCATCTTCTATGAGCAGTCATACCCTCCACCAGGATACTGTATCCTTGGGGATGGTGGCTACCCCTGCCTGTCCCAACCCATCTGCCTCATGACCCCCTTCAGGCAGCCTGTCCGCAACCACCTCCAAGCACGCTACAACTGCTGCCTGTCAAAGGCGAGGTGTGTTGTGGAGAGGTCCTTTGGGATACTGAAGACACGATGGCGGTCCATCTTCTTGAAGGCCCTGGAGGTGGATGTGAGGTTTGTGCCAGAGGTCATTGTCTGCTGCACTGTGCTCCACAACATCTGCCTCACCAACGGTGACCTGCTGGAGCCAGATGCAGATGTCGGGAGGGCAGCAGAGGACCAGCCAGCACCAGAACCAGCACCAGCACCTCCAGGAAAGTCTCTGGGGCAGAAAACAGAGAAAGGATAGCCATTCAGTGCTATGTCCCAGACCATGATTACATTTAAATTAATGCAATAAATATTTATAGGGGGTTCTGAACACCAGAATTGCCCTATAATTGGCAAACAATTTATGAGTTTGTAATATTTCACCATCACCATTTCACTTGTTTAGCAAATTATTTTGTCAATATGCCTCTAAAATTCCACAAGAGACTACTTTTCAAATGTATGCAGTTTAAAACTAAAATATAAATAAGCATTTTATAAGAAGAATATAACTAATCTCTTGCACATTTCAGTATGAGCTCCTAACAGCCCGCCCATTAGCAAATGACAGCTACTCATATGATAAGGGTATGGTAATTCAGTGATCACTATTGACTTCCTAGAAAAGTAAAACAGGCCTTAGCCCCCTACGGGTTAAGTGTTAGTAAACAGACATGTACATAAATCTTAAGTAACCAGGCTTTATTTCTGTGCAGAAATTTTCTCCAAAAGAGTGAGGAGGCGCTCCTCTCTGGTGGCTGCCTCGCTCATTCTGGCGGCTGTCTCCCTCTCTCGCCGCTCCTCTCTCGCTGCTGTCTCCCTCTCTGGCGGCTGCCTCTCTTTCTCTCCTCTCCTCACTCTCTCTGAGAAAGTGAAACCTTCTCTCCTCTAAGGCAACCGTCTCCCTGTGACGACATTCTTCCCTCTCCAGGGCCTCCCTGTGTCGCCGCTCCTCTCTCTCGGCAACCTCCCTTGCCTCGCTCAACCTGGCCTCCTCTGCTCTCCTATGTCTCTCCTCCATCTCCGCCCATGCCTCGGAGATCCTCCTGTCATTTTCTTCAATGACCTTGGCAACCTCCACATTGTCTACCCTCCGCCTTTTTGGGGTTGACAATGTGGAGGAAGCTCCACTTGCATTCCTGATCGGGAGGGGTGTGACCACAGCGGGGGCGGGGTCCCTGCCACTTCCCGGCTGGATTAGGCAAAGAGGACTGGAGGGGTCACAGATGGCCTGGTCCCCAGTGCCTCATCCATAAGTGCATACCACTTCCAAGAAGCAGCAGTGACCCCACCCCCCTCTGTGCTCACACCCGTCCGGGGTTTCTTGAGCTCCTGCGGATGAAAAGACAGCCAAACTGGAGTTGCACATCATTGCGCCTTCAACTGATCTGGTAATTGGTTATTGAACTGAAGGCTGACCATACGATTACTTTACATTACTTTGAGCACAATACATAGATAAGAACAAGAGTAACAACAATCACCTTAATCATAATATATTGCATCCATGTACATGTACACATCTCTACATTGTGCAAGTGTGTTACTCTACAGGGGCAAAGTTATGATCAAGAAAGATACTTTATTGGACTAGGCTTTGTTGGACACTAGGCTTAATCTGACCTTATATTTGTGAATGAGGTTCTCCCACCTCTTTTTCACGAGCTTGGGATCCAACCTCCCAAGCCCTCTCTCCTTTATGAAGACCCTGGTGGAAATATATGCTGCTTTAACATCTTGCCTCAACCACATCCCTGACACAGTAATGACCACGTTGATCATTGCAAGGTTAGCAACTAAGGCAACCATTTAGAGTAAAGTCCTATTAGCTACCATATGAGTAATTTTACTTACTCAAATCCAGTCACGAAGGCGTTCCTCTTCCCCGTGAAGAGGGATTTGTTCACTGACCGCCACGGGATTAAGGCCCTCGTCTGTCCCTAGACATGTGAAATACCACGACATTAAAATAAAAAACACACAACAATGATTGAAAGCTACAATTATTTCCCGCTCGTCAAGCTAAAAGTGTCCGATAAAAGCGCCGCACTGGCAAAGAGGACCGGGTGGTGGATTAGCCAGCTAGCTTATCATAACTGCCATGCAGATCCAATGGCATCTAGCTAGCTAGGTATGCTAACAGTCGGTATACATCATATACATCGTTACATTATATACATCGTTAACGCCACCAAATACTCATGTCGCTGGCTTTAATCTGAGAATGGCATGTTAGTAGTACATTTTAATATCAGTACAATGTTTAATTACCGCTGATACTTACATTTACGGTCTGTAGCTTCGTGGTCTACCGCTTGTGCTACCGTAGCCATCTCGTAACGATAGCTATCGTAACGGTATTAATTATCGGGCGGCGTGTGGGCAAACGTTCGCGTTGTCATGTTAACCCGTTATTAAACTGAGCATATCCATTATTAAAATTGCTATTTCGATTGTTTAACAGAACAGCCGTTGTTTAACACTGTCCGATTACTGACAAGCGCCTGGAGCCCGCCACCTGCACCGCTCGTCAAGCTAAAAGTGTCCGATAAAAGTGCACCTTCACCGGACTGGCAAAGAGGACCGGGTGGTGGATTAGCCAGCTAGCTTATCATAACTGCCATGCAGATCCAATGGCATCTAATGCTACCTAGCTAGCTAGGTATGCTAACAGTCGGTATACATCATATACATCGTTAACGGCACCAAATACTCATGTCGCTGGCTTTAATCTGAGAATGGCATGTTAGTAGTACATTTTAATATCAGTACCATGTTTAATTACCGCTGATACTTACATGTACGGTCTGTAGGTTCGTGGTATACCTCTTGTGCTACCGTAGCCATCTCGTCCGCCATTGTTTTAGAAATAAAATGAAAAGCTGGCGAGAGGGCTCCTCCTCTTCCGCTACGTAGCCAAGATGGCGCACGTTTTGGGCCAGTAGTGTCCATCGTTTCACACTGCATTTTTTGCCCGTTTTGCAGTGCGCCATCCGGGTACTTTCAGTGCACTGAATTCTGCTGGTTTTGTCAGTGTGGCGCCCTAAGCACTGAAAGTCAGTGCTCGAAGTGCTCAAGTGTCCGGTAGTAGACACACTCTAACTTTTCCTCAGACAAGGTAGCTAGCTAACTGTCATTTCTATGAGTGAGGTAACGTTAAAAATAGCTTTATTGAACGTCCCACAAAGCAAGTAGCCTAATTGGCAACACCTGAAACACATTCAGTCGTGAGAAGACTTGAGAGCTGAACAAAACGACATGTTTTCTATTAACAATTACCATTACTTTTTATTTGCAAAATGAAAGTAGCGAAAAATGCCATTTAATAAACAATTTACTAACCTCGACCGTTCGGTCATAGCGGGAAATATCAAACTTCGGCTTTGGCGTATCGACCTCGCTATCGCTCGGTCGATACGTTAAAGCCGCCTCAGTCTGATATTTCCCGCCATGAATGACCTCACTCTCGGTTAGTAGAAGTAGTTAATAGCTCTACCAATAAAAGTGTCATGGGTTTACGATCCATTTAAATTTCATTGAGCTAGCTATGTCAATTTAGAGATGCTAGTTATAAATCAACCAAAACCTACCCATGACAGCCGTACAAAGACGTTACGGGAGAGTTACCTTGCCAGAACAAACAGGAGGATGCTAGATAATATTACTATTTCTAATAAGTTTTAGAATTTTGACATTACTTACATCAACATGGTCGTCACTGTCATCCCAACGTGGTGGGTCGTCATCGTTGGTGCACATAAATACATCTCATCCAGTGAGAATAGGATTACTAGCCATAACTGTAAAACACCTCAGGCGATCTGTCAGCCGTAAGGTGTAGCGATAATATGTCTATGGTAGCGATGACATAGCGAAGAAATACTTCAGAAAAGTCAATGACACCATACCCAGTTTCCGGTTTCAAAATAAAAGTCGACGGGGGAAAAAAAACGATAAAAAAATGACGAAAATAAGACTCTGCGGGTGTGCGTGCAGGTGTTGATGAGTGTCGGTGAGGATTATTTTGCTTTCATTTAATGTTTGTAAGTCTCCATTGTCTGCATGTTTCGTTGTTCATTTCCTTGTCCTTTCTGCCTTCTGTAAACCCCCACCAGTGGCAAACTTACCCCTGTGACAGGGCACATAACACTTTGGCTATTTGTTATTTGCAATGCTCTAATTTTAAGGTGCTTGTAGAGCCCATTTGGGGTGTATTGTTTTGCTGTGCTTGACTGCGTGGTACTTCATATTTCTTTACTGCCCAATCAGTCCGACGGGGTTGGACGTCGCTTGATTTGTGTACTAGTTCAACTTGTGTGTGTGTTCTTTTGTGTTTGTTTTCTGGTTGTCCTTTTTGTTGCAGGAGTTGGGTACTGTCAGCAGGGAGGCCTGGCACCTGGTGGTGGGTATCTGCATGTGTGTCTGACCATCTTTGCAGTGTAGGGTCACCCAGGTGTGCAGTGCAGTGTGTTCACGTGTGGTCCCTTGGACTTGCAACTTTCAAGATAATGTTGTACACAGAATTAAATGTGACATTTGAAGTGAGTTGAGCAGTCTTATTTTCGTAATTTTTTACTTTCAGTTAGCAGTGGTCTCATTTTAGTTCCTAAGGGGAGCATAACTCCTCTGGGTGGCGTAGTCGACAAGTGAAACTCTGATCATTCCCTGGCCCCTCTACACATGCAGTTGAAAGCCTAAACAACATATTCCACTAACCTGGCAACCATCTCTAATCTCAAATTTAACCAAAAAGTTCATAAGAATAAACAAAACAAGGAGAAATGGTTTGACCAGGATTGCAAAATCATGAGGAATAAACTTAGGCTTCTGTCAAACCAAAAACAGACAACCCGATGACTCGGATGTACGCCTCAGTTATTATGAACAACTCAAACAATATAAAAACACACTCAGAAAAAAGAAAGAACAGTTCACTAAAAAACAATTAGGAGACCATTGAAGAATCTTTAGATTCTAACAATTTCTGGAATACACTAAATAAAAAGCAACATGAGGAATTTGCCATACAGAATGGAGAGATAACTTTGAAAATCTCTATAGAAAAAATAGTATTAAACTAAGACCAAATGTATCAAAAAATTATTGCAATGGAGAATGCATTTAATAAATACCAAAACACATTAGATTTCCCTATAATGGAAGCTGAACTAACAGAAAAACTCCAAGGCTTACAGCCAAAAAAGGCAAGTGGGCCTGATGGCACCCTCAATGAAATGATCAAAAACACAAGCCATAGCTTTCGCTTGGCTATTTTGAAACTGTTCAACTTGGTTCTGAGTGCTGGACACTTCCCTGACCTCTGGAACAAAAGGACTCATTACACCCCTATTCAAGAGTGGAGACAGATATGACCCCAACAACTACCACAGCATTTGCATGAGTAGTAATCTGGGGACGTTATTTTGTAGCATTTAAAACAACAGCAGACCTGCCAACCTTGAAGAAAGTTTTTGAGTACCAGGGGAGTTTCAGTTTGGCAGGGGCTTTGCATACGGTCAATTCCCCACTCACCGCCATATCATCCAGTTATTCAACATAATAAATCAGCGGCGAAGAAAACAATACAATCATATTTTCTTGACAAGAAATCCATAAATGAAAAGAGATCTTTACATTTTCAGACCTGCCAACCTTGAAGAAAGTTTTTGAGTACCAGGGGAGTTTCAGTTTGGCAGGGGCTTTGCATACGGTCAATTCCCCACTCACCGCCATATCATCCAGTTATTCAACATAATAAATCAGCGGCGAAGAAAACAATACAATCATATTTTCTTGACAAGAATTCCATAAATGAAAAGAGATCTTTACATTTTGCATCATTTAGCACTTCTAAAGAATATATTTATATATATATATTTTTTAAAGCTCCTATTTAAGTATCCATCTATCTACTTCCAGTGGCACTTGCTCTTGCGACTAGGCCTTTTTGAGCAGAGCATCACTGAAGCCTTCCATGTGACAGACAGTCCCCTTTGCATTCATGCTCACCTTTCTTGTCACCAAAGCGCTTATCATGTCAGTGCTCAGGGTTGCTCTGTATTGGGTCTTGTTTTTGGTAACGAGACTGAAAATCGTCATCTGACGTCATGATTATTTTATACCTGCAAGGCTGGTCGGTTGACTGGCTGCAATAGTAGGAATTATTTGCTACGTTAGCAGTCTGTAGTCAAACACCTTTGCAATGGTCACGTTGCCCCAACAGAGCGATTCAAAGTTAGAACAGTCTCCGTGGCGTTTGAGTTAACATTACTGCAGCTAAATTAGCCTACTCCGTCAGTTATTCACACCGTAGCCGTCTCGTAACCAGGCGAATCACATCGTATGCTAGCTACTACGGCTAACTTTTTATACAAATTTATCTAAAGGATATACCCCTTGAAATGCATCATCTCGTTAAGTTACCGAACACATGTTTTAACGTTTTATATGCTAACATTACGGTCACATTTATGTGCTTGATTATTACTCTCCCACTTCCCATTGTACCTCAGCAATGCATTACGCCTCGGTGGATAATAAAGTAGCACTGTAGTAGTATCAGTGGATGTTGAGTGAGTAAGAGTGCTATTGCGGGTCGGGGAGGGCTACAGAACCACAGGCACAAAGTCGTAGCATCTTGTCCAATCTGAGGGATGTAGTTTAAATAAATGTACGGTATAGGTTTGTATTGATTGATTTTTGTTTTGCATAGTTTCAGCTGGCATTTCGTACCTGCGTATTTTGACTAAGAATTGCGTGGTTGGTACACAAAATGCGTGCAGGTTGGCAGGTCTGCAACAGAATAATCAACTTCCTTACCCAACACAATGCCCTGAGTAGAAGCCAAATAGGATTTTTACCAAAATGTCAAACTTCTGATCATATCTTCACCCTACACACCCTAATAGACAAATACGTAAACCAAAAAAAAGGAGAAAATATTTGCTTGTTTCATAGACTTCCAGAAGGCATTTGACTCCATTTGCCATAATGGATTATTTCTCAAACTTATTGAAACTGGTGTAGGGGGGAAAATATACGAAATTATCAAAACTATGTATTCAAACAATAAATGTGCAATTAGAATTGGAAACAAACAAACCGAATTCTTGACTCAAGATAGGGGTGTGAGACGGGGCTGCCCATTGTCACTGACACGCTTTAACATTTATATTAATGAGTTGTCAAAAACACTCGAACAATCAGCAGCACCTGGCCTCCTTTTGAATGACTCTTGTCCAGTTGTCAAACACTCGTTGGGCATGTCAACTTCGGTCAGTGAATGCAGTGCTTCACAACTTCCCTGCCATCATTTAATCCTTCACTGCCATCAACACATCCCTCGCAGTGGGGGTGAAGGCAAAACTCTGCCAATTCTCAACCGTGTATATGCTGTTCCTTTTCCAGTCTCTCCTCTCTGTAACAGCATGCTTACATCGCTATCTGCAAAAAGAGAACATTGACCTTTGCCAAGCAGTGGCATACACAAATGCAGTCACTGATTTTCTTAAAGAGAAGCGCAGTGATGCCACTGCTGCTGATATGCCAGGACTAGGGCTTGACTTGTGTGTCAGGACTTGTGTGTTTGTGAGGCAAATGATATTCCAATCCATGACGCATCCACGCAGAGGCGGAAGACAAAGCGTATGGAGGACTTTGTGGTTGATTCAGATTGTGCCAGTTCAGATTCAGTGGACCTCAAACAAAAACTTCGACAGAATGGTGGCAGAACTGGAAAAAAGATTCTCAGACGTTATTTAAGATTTGCGAAATGGGGTTCAAGCGTGCAGTCCAGCATCAGACTAATTCTTTTTCCGCACTTGCACTTCACTACCATATAGAGCTGAACTCTGAGGAGGATTCTGTGGCGAAAAGCTACATAAAGCGCAAGAGTGAAGGACATGTCATGCCTATTAAAGCTGCTTGATGCAGACATGTTGCCTTCGCTCACAGATACCATTTAGGCTGCGCTCACCATCCCAGTCAGCAGCTGTAGCTGTGAGCGTTCCTTTAGTACAGTGCACCGTGTCCACACGTGGCTGCGAAGTACCATGGAACACATGAGGCTTAATCACCTGGCAGTGATGACTTTTGAAAAGGAGGTACTAGAGAAGGTGAATACTGAACAGTTGATCGTTAGATTTGCTACTATGAAGGTCAGGCGACAGTTTAGCTGTCCCAAAGTAGTGAACTAGTGCACTGATCCTCCATAGGGTTTTGACATTGAGATACTATTGTTCTTCTTAAAGCAGCATAACGGAGGAATTGCTAATCGCTAACGAGATGCTAGCGGCTAAAACTAGCGAAACCTCTTGAAATGTGCTTACTTTGACACCATGACAAACTAGTTAGTCAACAACTGTCCTAACACAGTCAAACATCAAGCAAGTGCAACACAAGACAAAGCAAGACGCAAATAAGCTACTTACTAGTTAGGCAGACAGTAGAAACCGGGCGGCTTCAGGGAAACCTACAGAACGTAGTAATATGCTTACGGACCCTTGTATGGCAATGGCACGGAGGCGATTCTTCATATTAAAAGTCATTGTAGCGCCCCAATTTTTTTAAAGCTGTTATTTTAAGGCAGTGGTTCCCAAACTTTTTACAGTCCCGTACCCCTTCAGACATTTAATCTCCAGCTACGTACCCCCCCCCCCCCCCCCCCCCCCCCGTCAAATTGTCCGATTGGAATTGCTTAAAAATCCCGTCCCCCAAACCCAATTTGAGAATATTTATAATATCTGGGCCTATAAAGCAAACATGCACTGCCTTTATTATGTTTTAAAGGAACAGGCTATTCTGCTGTTTGAAAGTTATTAAACAACACGCATATGCTGCATTTTAAATAAAGCGCAAACCGTCGATTATAAACAAAGGAGCGAACTGAGTGAAAAGGATCAAACATGTCCAAGCAGACTAGCCTTAAAAGCTTTTTTCAGAGGCCAAACCCAACTGATGAACCTGTAATACCTGAAGCCATAGATGTTCGGACAGCTCCACCAGAGAAAAGGCCTAAGTGTTGGGCGTTTAGGTCGGAATGGAGTGACAAGTTCCCTTGGCTAATGTGCGAGGTAATTGATGGTAATGATAAAATGTTCTGTTCGAGACGGCAGGACGACACAACGGATTCACAAGACGGTCGAATAATTTTATAATCTCTGCTCTCATTAAACATAGTCAGAGGAATGACCATGTTGCGGCGCTCAATTTAACGCCACAGCTGGTTGCGATTAAAGGCCACTTATTGACACGTATCAGACATTCATGTTTTCTTTTTTTATTGTAAACTTAGGCAAATAAACATGTTTCATTCTATACGACCTGATTATGTCATTCTTTAAGCTACATAGTCTGCCTTCAGTTTTCTCCAATAGGCTAATTTAGAAGCAGTAATAGATATTTGACCGGCTTATCATTAAAATGTCCGGAAAATGAAAACTCTGCCGGTCACTTTGACCAGCAACATTTTTTTCTAGCAGAACCTCTGCCCCGCGCACATTTCAGCATATAACACTTGAAACTGTGAAATTGTCAGGGTAGGTCACTAACCTACCTGTAGCTATTTTTGGCAGTGTAATTACTTCGCTGAAAATGGGTAGCCTATTTCTCGCAATGCGACTTGGCTATTCGGACTATTTAAGATTTCATGTCTATTTATAGCTCCGTTTGAAAATGTAATGGGCTTTTTCACTTTGAAAACGCAAATCGAATGTTCTCCCCGCGTACCCCCTGAACCACTTTGCGTACCCCAGTTTGGGAACCGATGTTTTAAGGTAAAACGGCTTATCCTAACCCTAACCCTGAAGTACAATTACTACATAATGCCACTTTAATAAGACAAGTAAGAAAATGTTTCGAGAATGAGGTCCATTGTTTCCTCACAACTCAGTGTTTTCAATTATTGAACTTCATCGAATCACATCGCATCGAACTGAATCATTTTTTATCAACATGCATCTTTTCTTGTATCGTATCGTGCCCATGTATCGAGATACGAATTGGATCGTCTTTGTCATGAGAGATTTACACCCCTAATTGTTACCATTTATGATTGGTCATTTGATCCCTGAAGATGAGCCAGCCTGGAAAGTGATTCTAGACTTAAACGATGTTGTAGAGCTGGTGGTTGTGCCTGTCCACTGTGATAAGTCTGTGGCATATTTAGAGTATAAAATCTCAGAGCACAGACAGCGATACCAGGAAGTATTTCCAGGTAAGAGACTCCTGCCAAAACATCACTTTCTGCTGCATTACCCAGAGAGGTTTGGCATCATTGTAATGTTTTGGACAATGCGTTTTGGGCCCAAACACAGTTTTTTCAAACAGGTTGTCAGACACACAAAGTGTTTCAAGAACATCACACTGTCTTTGGCGAATAAGCACCAGCTGATGATTGGCTATCAAATGAATACAAGGAGTTATGAGAGATCTGCCTTTGATGACACGTCTCGTCAATTCCTGTAGATGTCATAAAAGAGGATGTAGCGCTTCATCTATGTCAAAAATACCCTGATCTCACAACAGTTACTCTAGCACAATGTGTCTTTAGCAATTGCATACAATATAGAAATGGAATGATTGTTTTGCCTGAATTTGTGGAGATACTTCAAATGTGTATATTGGAAAACACATTGATCTTCATATGCAGAAAATTAGCATCATGGTACAGAGAGCACTACAGAGCATTTGAGATACAGGCATCCTCAGCAACAGAGATTGTGTTGGCTGAATAAAGTGAACTGATTGACGACTATCCCCTGGTTGACTACAAGTGTGGAACCCGCTGAATGGTCACCCTTAAAAGATACATACACGGGTCTGGTAATTATTGTTGATTATTATTTGATGTTGACTGTCTTTATGGGAATACAGGTTAAAATGATTTACAATAGATAACTCTTCAAAGACAACTTTTGTTACACAGAAAGCATGAGCACCTCTTAATGTGTCAAAAGTAGAACAAGGCTTTTTGTGTCTTCAGGAGGAGGTTATTTGAGCCACAATCAACACTACAAGTTTGATTAAAAAATAAAGCTGTAGTTGTTGAGTTACATGAGGATCCACAGAGTCGCTGTTAGCCTGCTACTCATGGCGGAGTGCGTTTACTACAGAGCTGCGAATGATCATAAAATAATGATGACTTAATACATTTTTATAGGATCAAGATTCATAATAAACAATAAGCTAATTTGGAAGAAAGTGTCTGACACTATCCCTATGCTTATAATCCATATGATAGTCATACTGGTGATTAACGGATGCTGTCTGCTCAGTAGACATATGGTGTTCTTCAGAAAAACCTGTCAAGCAACATGGCTACACCGACAGTGCTTTGCATCATCCTTTGAGAAAATGATTCCCAAAAATAAGCCTGCCTTCAGGAATACCAGATTCTGTTGAGGAACTAAACAGTGAGATAAAGAGACAATGTGAGGTGTCAGGGGATTCAGACTGCAATACAAGGACATTGACTTTGATGAGTTCATAAACCTGAAGTCTACCTCAGACATTCAAAACAAAGCTACTCTCAAAGTGTTTTACCTCTCAAGTGCTTTGTCTCCAAGGAAACCTTGCTCGTCTTCAGTGGAACCCAGCCTGGATGAGACTGCTTCCATTTCATCTGTGGACACTGACATTCTCTCATCTTCTGGCTCATCATCGTCATCCCTTAGATGTGAGCCATGGCCAGACGTCTTTCCTGTGCCTGAGTTTGTTTATGATGTCGAGCTCCAACTCCAGCGTGCAAATACTGACTTTCAAAATAATGATATCCTCTTCAGTCCAAGTCCAAAAATAAAGTCAGACATTATTTGGCAAGTTTGTCATCCCAGATAATCAAATATAAAGCTTATCCGTCCAGTGCTGAATTTCTTGCAGTAGCTGAAGCACTTGTGAAGAAACACCCATGTTTACAGGAGCAAAGTTCTGTTTCTGGCTTTTATGGGTGGAAAATAAGCTTGAAATATAAAATGGCAAACTACCGCACAAAGCTGGGCAATATCGGATGCTCCGAGCTGAATGTGAATTAAACGTAAACAACACGCACATCTCCAAATCAAGTGAAGAAAGCTAGAAGAGCAGAGGTGAACTATAGTCTAGATCAGACCTGGGCATTATACGGCCCACAGGCCATATCCGGCCCATTGGCTGTCCCTGACCAGCCCGCGTGAGGTCAATGGTAAATTAGGAATCAAAAGTAAATACCTGTACTTATTCATGGTTACCATGTGACGTCACTGTGTTTAAGCGCCGCCATATTTGTGTCCAACACGGACACATTAGTCTAGCTGTGCGTCAGTCACAACCCAGAGAAAGTTCAAATGCCCGGGATATGACGTGCTGTTGGATGCGACAACAGTCGCCAAAGAAACCCAGATAAATACAATTGCATTCTATTCCAAAAGATTCAGGGTATGACTGACCTGTTAACTGAAATGCAGCGTGTTGATACAATCGTGAATAATTAGTGTCTTATCAAAGCTAAACTCTCATGAGCAAGCTAGAGTGCTAATTGCTAGCGAGCTGTTAGGCCCTTTACTAAAGGCTTTAGCTACAATTCGTTAGCCCATATTGGCACTCTTAACCACCACTAAAATAACACGGTTGATAATCGCTGATTGAATTACTTGTATGACCTGTGATCACATACATATTTTTTGGTCTCCAGATGCCATATCTTGGTGTTGTTCACCCATCCTGCAACTGCATATTGATAGGCATTTGTACTCTTGAAATCTCCAGTGTATGGGGATGGATTATGTACAAGATAAATGTAAATGTCGGGAAAAGAAAGTTGGGGCAGACACTTTGCAGACTTTAAGGGACAAAATAAAATTGAAGTTAATAAATATGGATCGCAGCCAATAATCAATGCCAAAATGAATAGGCCACCCCTGTGTTAAGACAGTTACCTAGAAAACATAGTTATGCTATGTTATGCTAAACACATAGCGGGAACAGTACATAGGCTTTACTTATCCACAACGAAGTGCACCTGTTGGTATATTGAAATCCATGTTAATTAAATTAATTGGATTCAATGTAAATTGAATCCAATTACAAAAGGACCACCAGTAAGACTGAATAAAATGTTATGAATATCTCAGATTTCACATATAATGGAAAAAAAACAGCCTGTGTCACTGTGATCTGTCTCGTCGTCTGCCGTTCTGCCTGCCTTTCTGCCGTTCTCATTCTATGCTTATCAATCTGTTTTGCTATCGTTGTTGATTTATTTTATCGGTATAGGTGTTTATGTTGTTCAATTTCATATATTAATTTAAAGTCGTCCAATTTCAAGTAATCCATTCTTTAACACTAGCTGCTACCTTATCTTCAAACAGAAAGCAATGTCAAATCTCCATGGCAACAGCTCTGGAGGGTTTGGGAAATAATCGGATTTATTCATTATTCACAGCAAAATAAATAATTTTCATTACATTTCATAGATATATTACCAGACTCTGTAAAAAGGGCCACGTAAACCTTGCGGAAAATTATAAAAATTGGATTCTGAATATTCAGTGTGGACATGGGCTGCGTTCAGTTTCCACGTCTGGCGTAGCCATTCTCATTGACCGTGGTTACATGGATTCGAATAACTGCCTTAGTCGGACTGAAAACGCATTATCCGTTTCATGTAAGCACCTTAGTCGGATCGTAATCGGACCGCACATAGTCGGACTACCACCCCTGGATAACTCGATCCGATCCAGTTGATAGTTCGACTATTGCGGCATGTAACGGTGAATTGGATAAGGAACTGGACTTTGCGTCTTTGCGCATGCTCCCTCTCTCCCTGCCAGGTCGTGACCCGGAAGACGAAAGAGGGATAAGTTGTCTCAACTGTTCATACTAATGACACGGTTTTTTATGAATATCCTGCAGACTGTCTCACAAGCTTATTCTTGTTGATTATGAACAAACATAACAGAAGAGGTCCGAAGATATGAGCACCTTTACAACCCCTCCTTAAACACGTATAAGGACGTTCCACATTTTATTTGCTTAACACAACAGCAGTACTGTCAAATCAGCTGTCACTCGGCTATTACCTGACCAAGGTTCCATGGCAATGTTCCGAAAGCCCATTTTTCCGACAGCCCGCTGTTCCGAAATTGTGAGTACAGCAACGTGAACCACTATTGCCCACATGCACATCCCAATGAATCACACAATCATAAACATATAAATGCCTTTATTTCACAAGCATTAACTTGAATTCAGAATATTATTATACACACATGCATTTGCATCGCGATGATACAAAAATATTTGTATGATTGCCAACGCATGCATGCTTTGTCAGTGCTTGACAAGATCTGCGTAATGTCCTGCGACAATCTGCCGGTGATTTCCTTCGCATGAGTGGTAGCCTACCCCATATTCAAAACCAGAGTAGGCTAAGTTAACAAATATTGCCTAGGAAAAGTTATATGCGTTATATGCGAGGCACGCGTGAGTTTAGTTGTGTTCAGTTATCTGGCGCTGAAAAAACCCACGAATAAGTACTGTTAAATCAGAAAGCAAATCAGCTATCACTCGGCTATTACCTGACCAATACCTATCAAACTCGGTGATACTATTCACAACTAATATGTCCTTCATTCTATCAAATATGATGAAATTTGGTATTGTGCCCGCGAGGCACGCGTGACTTTAGTTGTGTTCAGTTATCTGGCGCTGAAAAAAAAACACGAATTAGTACTGTCAAATCAGAAAGCAAATCAGCTGTCACTCGGCTATTACCTGACCAATACCTATCAAACTCGGTGATACTATTCACAACTAATATGTCCTTCATTCTATCAAATATGATGAAATTTGGTATTGTGCCCGCGAGGCACGCGTGACTTTAGTTGTGTTCAGTTATCTGGCGCTGAAAAAAACCACGAATTAGTACTGTCAAATCAGAAAGCAAATCAGCTGTCACTCGGCTATTACCTGACCAATACCTATCAAACTCGGTGATACTATTCACAACTAACATGTCCTTCATTCTATCAAATATGATGAAATTTGGTATTGTGGCCGCGAGGCACGCGTGAGTTTAGTTGTGTTCAGTTATTTGGCGCTGCCCTCTAAAGACAGAGACGTGACAGGTGGATCGAGATATTTTCCCGTAAATACCTTTATAGACAACATCGATCATACACTCCCATTGCACTCAAACAACCACACTCAAACGAGGAGATATTGTATCAATTAGCCTATTATGTATTGTATTAATTGCACAGAGTTCCAGTGGCGCATGCAGCCGTACGCACTGTGCGTACCTTCTGCTACGCGAGAAGAAGAAAAACATATCATGAACGCATATTTATTAAAATGGGGAAACTATAAAATCGGAGTACAGACAACTAATGCCCAGCGTTGACGATGCAGATACAGAGCTGGAAACAGCTAAATGAGTTACGCAGTGAACTTTATCAAGCCCTGGAAAGTTCGGCAAATTTCTAGCCAAACATTCATTGCGTCCTGAAGGTCTTGTATCTATCTATGAAAAGACTGACTGGACTTGCTCTCATGAATATTCACACAGATTTGGAAATCGACAGCGAAGAAGTACTAAAACAATTTGATGCAACTGGCAGAAGGGCAATGCGTTTAGGCTGTAACCCATTATTTGCGCGCTTGTGTGAATGTGCGTGCGTTTCTCTCGCCTTTTATCTTTCACCTTTGAATAATGTAACTTATAAACACATCGGCCTGGCAGAAACAAACAAACAAACAAACAACCAACCCAAGAGGCAACACGCATTTCTGGACCGATGAACAGACGCGATTCATGCTCAATCAACTGTTGTTGTTATTGGTAGTGGTGAAGAGGTCAAGCGGAAAGGGCTGTATCACCACTAGTTGTAATAAAAACAGCGCCTCGTATCGGATATGACATGCTTTCGGCCAATGATTCGATTTATTCACTGCCATGTATATTGGGATAATAGCACCTACCCTCGAAAGAAAGCATAGTCCGACTAAGCAAAGATTCGAATTATACCATCATGTAAACACACTGATTGTTTACAACGGATTAGAACTCTGCTAGTGTCTGCACCATGTCCGCAGTGAAGAATTTTCGCCCTTGGGGTAGCCACGGAAGGGAGAGAGTTGTGGGAGACGACGATGATTTGTCAAATTTGCAGGAAAGTTGCGGTGATGTCGTAGGGAATCGTTGAATTTGCGTTAATAGTTGCGCTCGCAACATCGCAAAATCCTGGAGGGTCTGATTATAATACCAATTAACAGCAGCAGTTAACACAGGAAAAACCAAAAGCACTGCTTTATAGGAAAACTAAAAATTGTTACATTGCTGTACTGTTAGTTGTTGTTGTTTCATGTCTGTTGAGCGTATACAAATAAATCATTGTTTTTTATTTTTTATTCTGCATCAAGATCCTTGCGTATTTCAGTCGTCTGATGTCTACTGATCTCCTGAGATCCTTCTCTGGTGGACTTGATGAGTATCTGACCAGGTTTCTTGACCTTTTCAGAAAAAAGGATCACATTGCAGAGCTCCAAGACATTGTTAGATGGCTGGACGCTCATGTAAGTATTGCACATGAATCTTTCATTTTGTGATGTGAAAATGGCCTTTTTTTAACACTGTCTGTGTGTTTGCATGTGTGGGTGTTTGCTTTTGCATTTCAGGATTCCAATCAGAAAGCGAACAGCAGTCTTACTTGGCATGCCGCATCTCCTTAGTGAAGAGCCCTCAAGCTTTCTTAAGTTCAAGTTCAAGTTTATTATCATTTACTCATAAACAGCATTTATCAGTAATGAAATTCTTTGTGCTCAATGTCCGTTCAACTTAGAGAATAAATAAATGGAGAATGGAGTATCCAGCATAAATAAATAAATAAATACTGGAGAATGGAGAGAATGGAGAAAAAGGGTAGGAAAAAGAGAAAAAAATTGTAGTGCAAAAAGATATGTCAAGGACAGTTCAGCATCCTGATGGCATGTGGGTAAAAACTATCCCTGTATCTGCTGGTACGGGACCTTATACTCTTGTATCGCCTTCCAGAAGGCAGGAGGGAGAAAAGACTGTGGCAGGGATGACTAGGGTCAGAAATGATCCGCTTGGCCTTCCTCCTGCAGCGCTGGCTGTAAAGGTCCTGAATGGATGGCAATGCAGTCCTTGTAATACGCTGTGCAGATTTGACCACTCTTTGTAGTGTCTTCCTGTCCTGGGCAGTGCTGTTGCCAAACCATGTTGTAATTCCACCAGTCAGTATGCTCTCAATGGTGCAGCGGTAAAAATTGGTCAGTACAGTGCAGTCCATGCCAAATTTCCGTAGTCGCCGCAGAAAAAAGAGCCTCTGTTTCGCTGTCCTTGTAACCACACCAATATGGTGTGTCCAGCTCAGATCCTCGCTGATATTGATACCAAGAAATCTGAAACTTTTGACTCTCTCCACAGCTGTGCCCCCGATGTGAATGGGTGCATGTTCTCCCTGCAGCCGCCTGTAGTCCACTATCAACTCCTTGGTTTTTTGCTACATTAAGCAGCAGGCTGTTATCCTGACACCAGGATGTCATTGTTGCCACCTCTGCTCTGTAGGCAGACTCATCACCATTCTTGATGCAGCCGATAATGGTGGTGTCATCAGCAAACTTAATGATGGTGTTGGAGCTGTTAGTGGTTGCACAATCATAGGGGAACAGGGAGTACAACAGTGGGCTTAACACACAACCCTGTGGGGCACCAGTGCTGAGTGTTAGACTGGTTGAGGTGATGTTACCTAGCCGTACTGCCTATTGCGGCGACAACTGAATGTCGCCGAGAGGCTAAGTAAGGGAGATTCACTTGAGTGACGCGCTACCAACAATTTCAATGTCCGCTCTGGAGGTTACGATTTCTTTTGTTTATTTTTATGGGCAGATAAAACATCCTTCTTGAACAGGACAGCAGATAGAAAAGTGCAAGTGCTTCTGTGCAAGGTGGCGATAATAAATATACATGCAATTCATCCAATAAGCGTTTTAGTTAGTCCATAAAATCCAAAGTTCCAATAGTCCATAAAATCCAAAGTTCCAATACTCAGCATATTGAGCGGTCAACAAAAACTGTGCTCTCCCTACTCACCCCCTCGCCATACTACCACAGGTGCCCAGGTGCATATATTCATTCACCAATTCCTATGCCAATACCCACGTGACTTGCATACACACCCACCAGATACCAAAATAAAAGCACCAAAGCACAGACCAATTCAACCATGGCATATGGCCGCTATACTGCCTGTGGCCTGTCTGTCAGGAAGTTCAATATCCAGCTGCACATGGAGGGACTGGTGTTCAGGTCCTGTAGTTTCATAATGAGCCTGGATGGTACTATGGTTTTGAAGGCGGAGCTGAAGTCAATGAAGAGCATCCGCACGTACGTGTTGTTCTGATCCAGGTGAGAGAGAGCAGTGTTCAAGGCCAAAGCTACAGCATCATCTGTAGACCTGTTCGGCCTATATGCAAACTGGAGTGGGTCTAATGCAGGTGACAGGCAGGATGTAATGTGGTCTTTGACTAACCTCTCAAAGCATTTCATCACAACAGAGGTGAGTGCGACAGGGTAATCATTGAGACAGCTCACTGATGGTTTCTTAGGGACTGGGATGATGGTGGCCCCTTGAAGCTATTGGGGACGACAGACTGGGACAGGGAGAGGTTAAAGATGTCACTTTGAAGATGATGGCTCTTTCCTTTATAATCAGTGATAGTCTTCAACCCACTCCACATGTCTCTGGTGTTAGATCCTGTGTAGTAAGACTCCACTTTCTCTTTGCCAGCTTGATGGTTTTTCTGAGTTTATATCGGGCTATTTTGTACTCACATGGGTCTCCAGAATGATAGGCTGCTGTACGGGCTTTGAGTGCTGAAGACACTTCTCCATTCACCCATGGCTTCTGGTTTGGAAAAGTTCTGACGTTCATTCGCTGTACAACGTCATCAATGCACTTGCATATATAGCCTAATACAAATTCAGTGTATTCATGGATGTTAACAGCGGCATCCCGAAAAATTCCCCAGTCTGTTGTTTGAAAACAGTCACATAGTGCCTCATCTGACTGCTCTGTCCAGCGCTGTATTGAGCGAATCACAGGCTTTTCACGTTTCAGCTTCTGCCTATAGCATGGTAGTAGGAGAACAGAGGAATGATCCGATTTGCCGAAGGCAGGGCGGGAGCGGGCTTTGTACGCATGACTGTACGGCGAGTAGGCGTGATCCAGGATGTTTTCACCTCGAGTTGGAAAGTTAACGTGTTGGTGATACTTCGGTAAAACTTTCCTGAGGTTGGCTTTGTTGAAGTCGCCTGCCACAATGAATGCAGCCTCTGGGTGTAGAGTTTCCTGCCGATCGATGATTTCATACAGTTCATCCATAGCCCGTTTGGTGTCAGCTTGGGGTGGAACGTAAACAGCGACCAAAACAACTGCAGAGAATTCCCTGGGCAGATAAAATGGTCTGCACTTGACCATTAGATGTTCGAGGTCAGGTGAGCAGCCCAACAAAGTTTTTTGCGCATCCACACACCACTGGTTGTTAATCAGGATACACACACCACCTCCTCTATTCTTGCCCGAATCAACTGTTCTGTCCTGCCGATGAATGGAGAGGCCACCGGGTAGGATGGCAGAGTCTGAAATTGAGGGGTCCAGCCATGTCTCCGTTAATACAAATAAATTGCAGTCCTTAATATCCCGTTGAAATGCCAACCTGGCTCTTAATTCATCCAGTTTGTTGTCAAGTGACTGGACGTTAGCAAGTAGGATACTAGGAAGCGGAGGACGGTGCTGTCGTTTCCTTAATTTCACCAGGATCCCGGCCCGTCTCCCCCGTTTCCTCCGGCGGCGTCTTTTCACTGGTATCCAGGGTAAACAACTCTGGTAACCAACGGAGTGAAAGTCCCAAGATGCGTTGGTAGTTTGTAAATTCAGCCTGATATTCAGTAAAGCCTCTCTGTCGTACGTGATTAGCGCTTGACACGTTGTTAATAGATGTGAAAATAACATTATAAAGATGAAAAAAAGTGTAGAGTTGAGGTGGACACTGAGCTACGGCAGCCATATCTCCGGCGCCGACATCACAAAAATAAATAAATAAATAAAAAATCCTGATCCTGATTGTGTCTGAAGAGATCGGCAGATATGCGGTCCCAATCGAGACCAATGACATTTGTCTCGTCTTGGAGGAACAGCTGGTTCTCATGAATATTTCTGATATTCCCAAGGCATTCGGACAAATGATGGGTCTGATGTATGCCCTCAATATTGACTACCCAAAGCATCTGAAATATATGTTTGAAGTAATGCAAAAGCTTTTCTTGAATGTCGGAGGGTGTAGCTGCTCTTCACGTGTTAATGGTCTCCGTAACAGGCTGCTTTGCTAAAAGTTGTAGTGCAGAAATCTCCCTTAGCCTTTGGTTTTGGTCTTCAGATTTTTTGCACTTTAACTTTAAGTTATTTTTATTTTGCTTTGATATGTGGACTTTGAAAGTGGGAATTGAGACTGTCGTGCACCAACAGCCTGTTTGCCCCTTTAAATGGCTCTTGGCAACTTGTTTTTCTGATTGTATTTCTGTTTTATGCAATGTAGCACATGGGTTTGGTCCCGAAAGTGAAGTTTTTTTCCCCGTCATCTTTGTATTGTTTTGTGCCTTTTGCACCCATGTGTGATGTGGACTAGGGATGGGCGTAATTAATCGACGATCGATTAATTGATCATTAAGAATTTTGTCGATGACATTATTGTTTCATCGATAAAACTAATACATGTTCTGTTGGGTAGTGTGAGTCTTCCTATGGATTTCGCTATCTGGCAGCAATTCAACATTTTACCACACAAGGTTTTACCACACGAGGGCCACAGGCCTACTCAGTTACCTGCGAGTTTCCGTGTATTTCAAAAGTAAACATGAAGCAGTCACGGCGAAGTGTAGCGTGGGACCATTTTGATAAAAAAAAATGACTTAGTTCACTGCCAACACTGCGAAGCTGTGTATAAGTACAACTCGGCCACGACTCAAATGATACCACTTGAACAACGCATATCCGACCCTGGTTAGTGGCAGTGCATCCTGCTCTCGGTCTTAACCTAGCATCAACTCACTGTTAGCACGGAGGAGCTGCGATGCACAACGAGCAGAGAAAATTACCCAACGGATCTGCAAATTCATCGAGATGGATATGCTACCCTTAAGTATTGTTGAGGGCGAAGGTTTTTCGACAACTTATTGGAACCGGCTTATCACATTCCGTCACAACGTACCATCACCACACTGGTAGAAACGCACTACGAAGAACGGAAGCAGGAGCTGTTAAAAGAATTGAGCACAGCTGAAAGAGTTGCTCTAACCACCGACTGCTGGACCGCTTTAACAGCTGAGAGCTACATCACCATCACCTGCCACTACATCAGTGATGACTGGCAAATTAACTCAGCGGTCCTGTTCACAGAAAGCCTACCAGGCCGGCATACAGCTGACCACCTCGCTGATTAAATGAACGGAGCTGTAGAGCAATGGGGACTTGATGACCGAGTTATTACATGCGTTCATGACAACGCGGCCAACAATCCCATTAGAGTGAACTGGATCTCAGTCACCTGCTTTGCACACACACTCCAGTTGGCCATAAATGACGGATTTGCACTGTATCTATATCGGGTAACATCAGCGGCTAATAAACTTGTTAGCCACTTCAATCACAGCACTGCAGCAACCAATGCATTACAAAAGAAACAGGAACAGGGTATATACATCAATTAAATACCTTTTTTACTACCTTCTGAATAATAAAAAAAAAAAACATCACGACACTGAGTTGTAAGTGTTAATCGGTGACTTTCAAACGTTTACGCAGATTTTGACATATATAACACTATACACAACAGAATAGATTTAGAGACTCACTGATGTTGACCACATATTGCACACATTTATTTCATTTCGTCAATAAAAATAAAACAAAATACTAGAGATGCACGATATATCGGCGGCCTATAAGTGCAAAAGATAAAATATTATTATACCGATATCGTAATTTCGGCCAATAATTTAAGCCGATATTTTTAAGGTCTAATTTCCATCCAATTATTCTTTCCGGCGTAGCCTGTTACGCATAGGCCCGTTGCCTGGCTACACTAAACTTTTTGAGCATGGTGCAGTCGTTGAGTCGTAATCATGTCAGCGGTGTGGAACTACTTCACAATATCTAAAGATAATAGTAGAGTTGCTGTATGCAATAAATGTTCGTCGGGAGGTACAACGAGGAGGAAACAAGGCAAAGAGCTTCAACACTACTAACCTTATCAGCCATCTCAAATCTCGTCATAGCCAAGACGTGTTCAAAGAATATGAAGCCACTACCATGACCAAGAAAACTAAACCTGCAGGAGGTAATGCTACAGTCACTTCAATACCAGAGGCATTTAAGAAAGTAATTTTTTTTGTCAAAGATAGCCCCAAAGCGAAACAAATAATAATTGCATTCATGGCGCTTGATGATCAGCCCTTCTCGGTGGTAGAAGATACAGGGTTCCGCGGCCTTGTAGAACATTTGGAACCCCACTATACTATCTCAAGTCGGCGCTTCTTTTCAGATGTTTGTCTCCCGGCTCAGTATGATGTCATTGCAAAATACGTACACAGCATACTCACGACAGCGAAAGACATCGGTTTTACCACGGACATATGGACGAGCGATGTTAGCCCAACAAGTATGCTGAGCTTGACTGCACAGTGGCTGACTGACGAGTTTGAGCTGAAACGGGCCATTCTATATGCACAAGAATTCCCTGGTTCTCACACTGCAGCGGCAATCTCTGTTGCTTTTGAAAACATGCTTGAACAGTGGCACGTGACCAAGGAGAATGTGCATGTTGTGATCAGGGATAATGCACGTAATATGGCAAAGGCTATGGGGCAGAGTGGTGTTGCCAGCTTGGGTTGCGTAGCACACACTTTGCAGCTTACTGTGAACGAGGGCGTGTTTAGCCAATGAAGCATCTCTGATTGCGTTGCTATCGGTAGAAAGATAGTTGGCCACTTTAAGCACTCAAATGTTGCCACCTGCCGATTTAATGAAGTGTAAACCCAATTAGGAATGAAAATAAATATGCTCAAACAAGACGTGTCAACCCGCTGGAACCGCACATTTTATATGTTGCAGTCTCTGATAGAACAGAAACGGGCAATAGTGGCATATGGAGTTGATCACGCGCTGCCGGCATCTCTGACCCTCAATCAGTGGACTCTGATAGAAAACATGCTGACCCTGATCAAACCATTTGAACAGTTGACCAGAGACAGGGTTCTTGCACCATTTCAAAAGTAAAATGTAATGCTTTTTGAGACCTTTTTAAGACCTCAACAAATATAATTTAAGACCCAAAAATGTCACAATTTCTTTGGAATACTCAATGTATTTCCTCCTACAATGGAAATCAAAACTTAAAGTTTTCAATTTGTTATTAATTATGTGAAATGTGTAAACTCATGAAAAAGTATTTTTGCAGAGACCTTTTTTTTCAAATTAGGAGACGGTATAATACCCGACAATAACCCAGCCAACACTGTTTGGCCACTATAGATGGAAACAATCAAAGCTCACAGTTGGCATTTTCATTTGTTTTGTTCCTTTGAGATGCAGAACAGAGCCAACATAACATACATAAGTTTGGATTACACTAAACATCACAATGCATTGCATGAAGGAACCATATCGAATAATGAAAATAATAACTGTTTGAAAACACAAATGTTATCACATGACTCTTCATGCTCTTTGTCGTTTTATTCATACTTTCGTCAAACATGACAACATATGGTTTCTCACTAACGCTGCACGATAGCTCCTTCTTGATGAATGAAGCGATGCCATATTTGGCGACATATGTCGTTTTATTTTCACCACAGGTGAATGACTTTGCAAGCTGCAAATGCGTATGTCATCGTTAGATTTAAATGCATTGTGCCTCGTCACAGTATGGAGAACCCACAGTACCTCTGCCTTTTGGGTGTCTGGCAGTGAAATGAAACTTGTTACAGCCGACTGAGAGGTGGCGTCTGAACTTGTAACGTCGTTAGGTCGTGCTGCAAACAATGCAGGGATTAACCTGGCCCCGCTATGGCTAGCTGCTGCAACGTATCGCTGGTGCTTTCCTCCTTTCATGTGCGACTCGACGGCTTTGAGCCCCATGGTCCCTAATGAAAAGGTCTTTTTGCATAATTTACACATCGCCTCATTGTTGTTTTCAGCCGGCGCCAACCACCTCCTAAATGCTTCCTCTTCCATCCACTTGTCGTTAAATTTGCACTTCCCCATCTTCTTTGCATTTTGAACCTCACATCGACATCCGTGAAAACCGTAAAATGTGCAATGGAGAAATAGTTCCAGCACACTGGCTGGCATTCACTGCATGAACTGTTGATACTTTCAGCTGCAGGGGTCTGAGGTCCTGGAGGAGCTCTCGTTGAACAAACCGCCTCAGTAAACTATTAAAATGGCAAAATAGAAGCAGTCAGAAATCAAGCTATTTACATACAGATTCATCAAATGCAATCAACTATATAAAACATTTACAGTGATCATTACCATCAGCAGCTCAGTCAAATCTTTGGGCAAGAAGGGGTTGAAAGTCCTTGCAATTGCGAGAAAGAACTGGAGTTTTGCAATAATGAATGGATCCTTTTGTGCTGCTACTATGGTGTCATATGAGGCTGTGCAGGGGACTGGAACCCTCTTCTTCTCTGCAGCATCCATATACATCTTAAGCACTGGCCAAACTTCAACTGCTCTCTCTCTGCCACAGGAACGTTTTCGACCCATCTATGGCCACAAAATGGTAAGGGAAAGCAGGAGGACCCTGTCAGGCTAGTGAAGTCTTCTCTCCTGGCAGGAACATTATGAAAGAGGAAGTGCATGGCTCGCAGAAGTTTTTCCAACTGCCACATAGTAAAGCCTGCCTTTAAAGCTCTGTGGACGGTGTGAAGTCCACAGCTTCCAACAGTGACAACCTGAGCACCTCTGTAGAGCTCTGCATGCTCTTTCTGGAGAAGATCCACCAACTTAAAATTCACATTGGGGCCATCCATGCCAACTGATAGTAGTTCCCTCATATTCAGTTGTGTAAGACATTCCTGTGAATTCCCTTGCATTTGCAGTACTTGCAACAACGGATACCAGCTACCCGACAGGGACATCCATTCTTGTGTGCACACTTGCCACATGAGCAGGGATCTGGTAAACCTTCAGGTTTTGAGATTACAATCTCAGGGACTAATAAACTGCCCTTTCTTACAAAACCATAAGCATCTGCATTTAAGATTGAGGTGGCGTCTGTAAATGGTGCTTGGACCCAAAGCTGCTGTTGATAATAGGCTCTTTGTACAGTGGGGGAAAAAAGTATTTGAACCCCTGCCAATTTCGCAAGTTTGACCACTTGCAAAGAAATGTGTGATCTATAGTTGTAATAGTAGGTGTATTTTAACAGTGAGGAGCAGAATATCAACCAAAAAAATCCAGAAAACTGCATTTTATAACATTTATGACTTATTTTCCTTTGATGCAGAAAATTATTATTTGAACCCCTAGCAAAACATGACTTAGTACTTGGTGGAATAACCCTTGTTGGCAAGCACAGACGTCAGACTTTTCTTGTAGTTGGTCACCAGGTTTACACACATCTCAGGAGGGATTTTGGTCCACTCCTCTTTGCAGATCCTCTCCAAATCCCTAAGGTTGCGTTTCAATGGTAGGGAATGAGGGAATGAGGTTCAAGCCCAATATTCCACGCTACATGGCCCCATCCATAGTCCCCTCGATGCAGTGGAGTCGTTCTGTACCCTTAGCAGAGAAACAGCCCCAAAGCATAATGTTTCCACCTCCATGCTTGACGGTGGGGATGGTGTTCTTGGGGTCATATTCAGCATTCTTCCCCCTCCAAACGCGGCAAGTCGAGTTGATGCCAAAGAGCTTGATTTTGGTCTCATCTGGCCACATCCTGTCTCCCAATCCTCCTTAAAATCATTCAAGTGTTCATTGGCAAACTTCAGACGGCCCTGTACATGTGCTTCCTTGAGCACGGGGACCTTGCGAGTGCTGCAGTACTTCAAACCATTACGCCGTAGTGTGTTACCAATGGTTTTCTTGGTGACTGTGGTCCCAGCTGCCTTGAGATCATTCACAAGCTCCCCCTGTGTAGTTCTGGGGTTATTCTGCACCTTTCGGATGATCACCGATACCACACGAGGGGATATCTTGCATGGAGCCCCAGACCTAGAGCGATTGACAGTTGTTTGGTGTTGCTTCCATTTATGAATAATCGCACCAATAGTTGTCTGCTTCTCATCAAGCTGCTTGCCGATGGTTTTGTTACCCATTCCAGCCTTGTGCAGGTCTACAATCTTATCCTTGGTCAACTCTTTGGTCTTGCCCATGGTGGTGAGGTTGAAGGTGTGAAGTATGATTCTTTGGACAGGTTTCTTTTATACACGTCACCAGTTGAGATCAGGTGTACCAGGTTAGGCCTAATGAGGACTAATCTATGTAATTCTTGGGCACATAACTGGTCATTGGGAGCCAGAATTCTTGCTGTTTGCTCGGGGGTTCAAATACTTATTTTCTGCATCAAATACAAATAAAGTCATAAATGTTATAAAATGCAGTTTTCTGGATTAGTGTGTTGATATTCTATTTATCACTGTTAAAATACACCTACCATTACAATTATAGATCACACATTTCTTTGCAAGTGGCCAAACTAGCGAAATCGGCAGGGGTTCAAATACTTATTTTCCCCACTGTATATTTTTTGTTTTCTTGCATTAGTTGAGGTCTGTCGTGTCTAAAATATACACACACACGCGGCCCCATTTAAGCAGGAGTCGAACAGCAGATGGTGAATTCTTCAAGCAGGGTTTATTGCAGATCTTAAACCACAATAAGAGAAAGTCCTAGGAATATTTCTGTCTGCCTAAAGTCAAGCGCTTCCATTTAAACCTCTTCTGACACTCCCACTTCAGCCTTGACTGGCTGAACCTATGTCCAATCACATCCTTAACCCCTAACCTGACTCCATCCAATCAGAAAGCTTAAAATGTGTATCATGACCCATCCTCTACCCGGTGGGCCAAACCCCTTTTCTAACATCGTGTTTTAGAGTGTATCTGATCATCAAACTAATTAAATGAATTATCTGACCTTCCTTCTGAATCATATTAAAATATCCCACAGGTCCTCTCAAAGTCATGTGACAGGATAGATAAGTTGTTCTCTCACTCTCTCCAGATCTTTTGGAATTTTGTAAAATAAGGTTTCAAATATGAGTAATTGGCATGTACCATGTGAAAAGGTGAAGTCCCTACCCCTTCTCACTGGGGTTCACGGGGGAAGAAGGACTGGACTCCCCTACCTAAATGGTTGGGTCCGGATTCCCCCACCCCTGTGGAGGGGTCCAATTACCTTTTAATTGGACCAAGGTGGCCTTACTTAAGGTGCACATCATTGTTTCATGAAGGAGGAGGACAGACTGAACATGCTGGATGGAGCTTGGACAAGGTACTAGACAAAACCTGTATGCACAGAGGTGTACCTTGTCTAGTATAGGCTTTAGTGTGTTCAGGTTGTGTTTGTATGTTTCGGGGTTTTTAAAAAACCCCGTTGTAAATAAATCTAGCTATTTTTATGAAAGCCACTGTCTCCTGCGTCGTGTGTTCGTGCCTGCAACCCCATTCTACCAGGCTACATCCCACATGGTGAGATGGCTGGCTCGAGCGTTTTTTCACATACCAACATATCTGTTCTTTGTGAGGAATAACTTCATGATATGAAGACACTGTAACTTCATCAACTTGTCTGAGATGTGATCACAAGTTGTGATGTACTGGTGATGACATTTTGCAATACACTGAAATGTGTCCAGTCTGATTTTGGAGTAAAGGGAATTTGGGTTGTTTTTTTCTTTCCTTCAAAATAACTTTCCAATTTTAATCGTCTGTGGTACACTTGTAAGTCCCATTTTAACAGTTTTTTTTAGTGAATGACAGGTTGGGATGAATGTAAGTCCTTTGTTGAGTAGTGAAATTTGGGTTGTGGTAGGTTTGAAATGTTTTGATAGATTAACTATAGTTTTAAGCCCCTCCTCGGTATTGAGGCTTATGGGGCTATGCAGTTTAATTGTTTAGCCCAATGTTGGAGCATAGCCTTCCCGGTGTCAGCTGTCCAATGTATTTTATCTCTTTCTACCTCAAAATCAGCACCGGGTAACGGTGGAATGTACCCCGTGTGTGAATTTATGTATCTATTGAGACCTTCTAATATCTCTTGCTGATGTATGGGGAGGCCACGTGAGAAATTGATTTCTGGGACCCAGATTTCTGCGTATGGGAGTTTGTCTTTAGCTGCTTTCACAGTTCTCTGCAATTGGGTCAATGACAAATGAAGCTTTAAAAAAATATTTTTAAAAAGTGTTTTCAAAATGGATATAATGCATGTTTTTGAAATTGGAGCAATGTGTTTAAACAAGTCTTATTTGATGAATAACTTTTCAAAGTGATTAAATTCATTTATTGACTATTTTTAACTTCACCACCCAAAAAATGTCAGGTGGCGCAACCAAATATTTTTTTAAATATATATATTTACCTACTATTTACTCAAAGTGAATTTTTTTGCAAGTGTTCCTTAGTGTGTATACAGTGCTTAACAGATTATTATTTTGTGTTTGTTTTTTTGTATTTACAAAAATGTAAGATTGTTGCAGCCTAGTGCCAGGTATTTTGTAAATGTTAAGCATCCAATTTTACATTTAAAGACAGAAAAATAGTTTTACGAATATACAAATTAATGTATTCAATACAATAGCTATGCACATCATAGTTTAAAACCATTTGTCACTTTAACCTATTATTTATTGGCTTAAATACAAATGTTACCTGGTCGCACCACCTGACGATTCAGTTGTGCCACCTGACGAAAGTAGTAATGACAGGAAATATGCAGAATAATTGCATTTTTATTTCAAATACAAAAAAATATATTTTAGTTAACAGTCTCTGCTGATGTTAAGGTAGTACATTGATCACATTTATCAAGGCTATTAAAATAAAAGTAGTGAAAAGATCAAAAACAGGATATAGGCCACAGGATCACATTCGGTATAGGATATGGTGCAACAGATTGATTAGAAACACTGTAATGAATTGTAAATGAACAACAACAACAAAGTCACACTCTAAAGCAGGGGTCGGCAAGTAACTTGGGCCGCGGGCCAGTATTTTTCCTCGCCACTAGGTGGCGGGCCAAAGTCTGGGTTACTGCATATTAAGACGCTGCGATAGGTGCACTCGCAACAACTAGGCCTACATGGAGAATGGATAGGTCTACTACAAATAACTAATAATAAACCATGTGAATGAGCCTATTGGTTGTCTGTTTGAATAATTTAATTATTTTAATGAACTCTGTCTTAACCCCCTGTCAATATAACCTTGCCTATTGTGAATAATAGCAATGACGAAGTTTTTTCAACATTGAGCCTCCTAATTAGACCTAGGCTACTACTTAGAGTCCATCTTAGACTACTTTTATTTCGAAATAGTTGGTTGACGCACCTCCTTACAATGTTTATTGTTTGGGAAAATAGCGTGCAGAGAGAAATTAGCATACAATGTCTTTGTCAAAAGGTCTGAAGAGGAAAGTTGACAACGACAACAGAGCCTATTAAACTTTGCCTTCATCTTACCCGGCTTCACTAATGGAAAGCCCATGTGTCTCATCTGCAACACAGTTGTTGTGGTTTGCAAAGGGTACAATGTCAATGATCTAGCTATGTCTCTTCAATTTAAGGAGTGATGAGGCTGGTGCGCTCAATAGCACGCTATCGACTAACATTACCTCAGACAAGGTAGCTAGCTAGCAGGTTAGCTGGCAAAGTAGTCTTACAAAACGAGATGACGATACAAATTTTAAAAGACGTTTTTTCTGACTTCCACAAACAGAAAACACAGCCGATTACCCACGTTGTCATTATTGGTGCACAAAAACAGCTCTCACTGACTGACACCGGTGCTTGCTTTGTAGTAACGTTAAAATTCGCTTTATTGAACGTCCTACAAAAGTCCCCCAATAAAAGTGTCATGGGTTTACGATCCATTTAAATTTCATTGATCTAGCGATGTCAATTCAGAGATGCTAGTTATAAACCAACCGACACTTCTCTGTGACAGCCATACGAAGACGTTACGAGAGGGTTGCCTTGCCAGAACGAACAGGAGGATGCTAGATAATATTACTATTTCTAATACGTTTTTGAAGTCATCCAAACGTGGTGGCTCGTCATCGTTGGTGCACATAAATACTGTCTCATCCAGTGAGAATAGACGCGGGCGTTTAGGATTACTAGCCATAACTGTAAAACACACTGTTTCTCCTCAGGCGATCTGTCAGTAGTGAGATGTAGCGATAAAAAACTTCAGAAAAGTCAATGACAGGAAACCCAGTTTCCGGTTTCAAAATAAAAGTAAAATGTTAATCTAACCATTAGCCGGGTATTATTTTATGAATTAATGTTGTAGTAAAAAAAACTGCTACGATCGGAATAATTTGACGGGCTCAAAAAATTAACTGGCGGGCCACAATTTGCCCGCGGGCCGCCTGTTGCCGACCCATGCTCTAAAGTATCATGTTTTAGTTTAAAACTTTAGTGTTATAGTAAAACATAACACCATTGAAACGTCTAAATATATTCAAATTCATTCATAAAAAGTATTCCAAGATTTTAAAACATTCAATTCATAGCAACTGGAATGTAACAATAACTAAACACAAAATAAAAACGTATTGTTATTTAACAAAAAAGTAATGTTTGACAAAATATTTCAAAACATAAAACAGAAATGTTCACATTACTGTTGGCTACTCTCTGTTTAATTCTTGTAGAGCTGATATACCATTTCAGTTGTGGCAACTAAAGCAGTCCCAGTCTGAATGAGTTAGCCGTGTGTGCCGTGAATTAAGAGGCTCTGGTTCTGATATTACTTTGAGCACATCCTTTATGTAGTAAAAAATGATATCAGCTGGATGGGGCCAAGTGAACACATTCTTTCTTCCCAACTGCTGCATGCAGCTCACCTCAATCTCATCACCAATAACCTGAAGAACCTGTCCCACGAATGGCTGACCTTCGTATTTCACTAAGATGAACTTCCCATTCAGATCGTCATCTTGGGCACTGGCCTGGGTACCGGCTGTTTGCAAGTTGACCCTTGTGGTATTGTGGCACTGGCAGATATGTGGTCTGTTGCAGAGGCAGGAGATCTCCCTGTGCATTATGTTCCCTGGCTCAGTGGAGATTACCTGGTGTATCGCCATAGTTCCCTTTACAGGTGGCACAGCTTCAGGAACTGCTTCATCAAATTTGCTGATGTTCTCCTCACTCACCCAGAAGAACCTGATGTCAGATTTCCTCTCTGTTACAAGGCTGTAAAAATCTTCTGGGGTCTGGACATCTGCTCCCATTTTGACAGCAGAGTCAGCAGTGCGCTTAACTGCACCACCAACTCCATCGGGGGCGCCTTTGCCGTGGGACTTCTCAGAGAAGTTCCAGGTCACCTGCTTGAAGCCTGAGAGGAAGGGGATGGTGCTGAGCAAATACAAATTCTTCTTATTTCGGTACTGAGTGACAGGACCGTCACTCATTACGTGTAAAGTTGTGGGGGATGGGTTGCATTTCCTCATTACATCCTTCAGCACTGGCTCCAAGTGGGCCCACACAGCTCTCTCATCGTGCCGAAGGGACGCAGAGATGGTGGCATAGGACTGTGAGCCAGCTGCTGTATAAGCTACACAGGTGTGGACAGTAGCTTGCTTCCGACTTCCTCCGAAATGGAAAGACTGCACCTCACTATTAAGCTTGCAGGAGAAGTTTTCGTAAAAATCGATATGGAGGACGACCTCATCTTCTCTTAGGCTTTCTTTCAAAGCCCTGCATTCTTTAACTTGGTGTAGCCAATTGTAGTGGTGTTTGGCTAGGCCGTCGAGCTTCTGGTTGAAAAGTTTCAACAGTTCTGTACAGGGTCCAGTTTGGGCTTCTTTAACAAAATTCATATATGTCTTAAGCCCCTCTGTCACAGGTTTTCTCTTCCACTGACTCCAGGTCACACTCTCTTCTGTCTGAGGTCTTGAAACTTCAACCTCATTGTAGCAACATTGTGGACAGACTCTATACATACATGGCTTGTTTTCTGTACTGCATGCGATTGAGGACAACAGCTGAGAAAGGCTAGCAGTTTTCAGAAGACCTTTCTGCTGCAGTTTGTCAGCAAGGAGTTTGACATTTTCATGGTCCAAACAAGCACATGTGTTCCTGTCTGAAACTTTTGGTTGTGTAACAAAGAAAGGACAATACCGAACAAATTGTCTGTAAGACAGCCAGTGTGACTTCTGCATTTCACAGTTATACTGCGGATGGAGTTCAATTAAAGGTTTGACCAAGACACGCCTCTGTTGTTTAATTTTGTTTTTTGTGACCGTGTCCTTTCTCCCTGGCAGTAAGCGACTGTTCTCACCTCGACAGAGGAAGTCAGCTACTTTCTCCTTTCTCTAGATGGCCAGTTTCTTCCCTGATCGTTTCCCTTCAGTATTTAATTTTTCCTTTTGCTTCTTCGATTCTTTGGCCCTTAATCTTTCTACGCACTTTCTTAATTTTTCAGACTCTTTTTTTTTTTGGCAACTTCCATCTCACTTTTCATTTTGTGCATTTTACGGCGCAATTTAGCTTTCTCTCTTAGCCATTTCACATTACTGTTGGCTACTCTCTCTGGTGTTGAGGATGCTCTGGGTGGATCTAAACTGACAATATTCCCTCTATCAATGTTAGGAGGGTTAGGTTGAAACTCTGCTGGGACTTCTATGGGAGTAGTATCCATTGACTCTGGTGTAAAATTCAAAATGTCCTCCATAGCCCTGTTCCTTTCCCTGTGCTTTCTCTGGTCTTGCTTCCACTGTTGTCTCGCTTTTTTCTGTTCTGTTGTGGACAGCTGGCTGATGGGGGGTTTCACAATTTTTTCCTCTCTTCCTCCTCTGATAACTACAAAACATGAGAACTGATCAACTGGCATATTCCCATTACAAACTTAGAAAGGTCTGACAACTGTATAAAAGTAACACCTACAAAATCCAGGCTTGCATTACAGTTTATCATACCTTTCTTTTCTTTTTGCAAGGTATGTTTCTCTTGCAGCCGGATCATTTTTAGTGCGCTCCCTGTGTCGTGCAGATTTTTCCTTAGTTGATAATGGCATCTAAAATCATTTAAAAAAAATCATAAAAATGTTTGAAACTGTATACCATCTTTTAATATTAAACTAATAAACATTTTAGAAAATGAATAGACAATCTAAGAGCCTTATATATCATATAATAATTAATAATAATATTATAAGATATAATGTATAGTTAAATTTCTTGCAGTTGCACCACCTGACTTTCCCCTCTAATTTCAAATTAAACAGGCCTCTAGTTGGACGCCTGTATTAGTTTTTGAGTTCAGGTTCAAGGTCATTCATATAATATTTTGATATAAAAAAAGAGTTTTATGATAAAAAAACATTTCCCTAGTTTAACATTGGTTGTACCACCTGACATAAAAAGTGTACCAATCTAACTATGAGGTGAAAGTAGCTATTTTTATCAAAATTTGAGAGAAGATTACCAACCTTTTCACTCGTCATAAAGGTCAGTTGGGGTCCTCTGGATGATGCAATATCCTGTTTACTATTAATGACATTCCACTTCAGAATAAAAGCCACATTTTTACAGTTGCGCCACCCTGACATTTGAGAACATACAAATTGCTGGACAAAAGTTTTTTAATGATCTCAACTAGATCAAAGTATTGATATTTGGAAAATTGGATTTATTTGAAAGGTTTCAAACATAAAATCATGCCACAGTATCTTACTTTGAATTTATTATCATTAAAACACCATTTTCAATACTTGTTTTGGTCTGTTAATTTGCACGGACGGTTGCGCCACCTGACATTTTGGGGGTTTGAGATGCCAAAACACAAAATAATATATTTTTATTTAATTTACTGAAAATGTATTCAAACTAAATAGATTAAAAAGAATAAAGTGATGCATGTCATGAATTGATTCAAACTATTTAAAAAGAAAATGATGCAGTCAGACACAAAACTATGCATGTCATGTCATTGACCCAATTGTTTAATTCATTTAATGAAGGAGACTCTGTCTGAGGAGGAAGTTGTCGTCCACATGGACTTCTCAGAAAATTATGCATGTAAATTGGCCACGGAGATCCAGGCATTTCATTTTGGTGGCAGTCGGAAGCAAGCCACCATCCACACAATTGTAGCGTACACTTCTGGTAGCCATCAGTCCTACGCTACCATATTAGATTCATTACGCCATGATGAGCCCAGCATGATCTCTCATCTCAAGCCAGTTCTGGAGGACTTGAAGAAGGAGAACCCCACAATCACCACACTGCACTGCATGAGTGATGGTCCAGTGACTCAGTATAGAAATAGGCGCAATTTCTACCTGATGAGCACTTTTCCAATTCTGCTGGGGTTCAAAAAAACGTACCTGGAACTTCTCGGCGAAATGCCATGGTAAGGGGGCACCAGATGGCGTGGGGGGTGCCATCAAGAGGCTTGCGGATGACCATGTAAAAAAGGGAGGCGACATCCAGAAGCCAGAGGACCTCTACCAACTCCTCCAAAGCACGGCATCAAACATCCGCCACTTTAGGGTCAGTGAGACTGACGTGAGCCGCTATGATGAGGCTGTGCCAAATAATTTGCCATCTGTTAAGGGAACCCTTTAAAATTCACCATCAACCGAGCCGGGTAAAATCCACCACAGAGAAGTTTCCTGCTTCTGTGAACCATCAGTGGAGATTCATTTCCACAATGAAATTGAAAATTATTCTCCTGATATTGAAGATGCTGAGAACCTAACAGGGACATTTGTTGTGGTAATGTATGACAGCAAGCCCTTTGTTGGGCAAGTTGTGCAGGTTGTAGGCAATAAAATGGAGGAAAAACTGCATGCATCAGAGTGCAGTAGGAAAACAATGCCTTTGCTTGGCCGAAGACCGCAGACAAGGTGTTTTACTTCCGAGCAGACATAAAGGCTATTGTGTCTGAGCCAGAGCCTTTAACAATGAGGCAGTCCAAACTAATTAGTGCAGATTGGGTGAAGTTTTCTGTGTAGTTGTTTTTAAGTTTTAAGTTCTAACTCATCTGAAGTGAGTGATAATATGTTTTGTCTACATTGTAGACTTTTGTCTAGGCTCCTGTTCCAGCCTAGACAACAACCTGTCTGTTTGTCTGTAAAGGCCTTAATGAAATTAAATATTGATTAAAGTGAATGTGCCAACACTAGAGTTTGTGAATATGAGACCAATGTCTTTACTATTTATAACTGACCATTTTTAAGATTTAGTGTCTCTTATAAGGTCATAATTAAATTATATCGATTATTGTGTTTCAGATTGTATTGTGGTGTTTGTTACATGTTGAGTTTTGGTTGCATAAATAACATAAAACATAAGTAAAATGCTAATAATGACTTTTGTGTAAGGTCTGTGTTCTGTCCGCGTTCAATTTCTGAGTTTGTCTCCCTTGTCTAGTCCTCGTGCTTCCTTGTTCCCGCCATGTGCTTTCCTATGTTTGTTTGTCTATGCCATGTGCCCTCTTGTTGTTGTTCGTGTCTCCACCCCTCACCTGTTCCCAATCACCCGGTTTGTTTGTATTATTGGTTTCTCCTGTGTCCTGTTAATTCCCCTTGTTTAGTCCACCCGTGTCTCATTGTCTGCCCCGCCTTGATTGTTCTCACCTGTCCCTCGTTATCTGTTGCCTGTGTGTATATATAGTCCTTGTATTCTTGTTTCTCGTTGCGTCTTCGTCATTATATGTTGCATGTATGTTCATTGTGTTTCCTAGGGTTCCCTCGTGTTTCCAGCGATTAGCGCTTTAAAATTGTATTACACTGAATGACAATTTAGGGATCTAGAAATCGGAGTAAAAATGTGTATTGTCTGCTATTTTTTGCTCAGAAAATATAAGGATTCAAGAAAATACACTCTAATGTCCAGAAAAAAACTAAGTTGAGTTGTTGAATACTTTTATATTTTTGAGGCTTGAAAACCAAGTTTTGTCTTTGACTCGGTAAACACTATTTTGCTATGGTACATTTAAAAAAAAAAAAGAATATATATATATATATGTATGTATAGGTCTAGGCCTTTTTTAAATCCTAAAATGGAATTATATTTGTTCAGCAGTAGGCTGTTATCTGCCTTGTTAAAAAATGAAATGTTATTCCATCAATATGTTTTTATGTGAGGTAAACATTATTTTGCTTCAGAGCACATTTTTACAAAAAGATAATAAAAAACTATCCTACATACTGTCAAGTAATGCCAAATGTAATAAAATGACTATCTAAAACTCTTGTGATATTAGTACTATATGATTTTAGAGTAAAAGAGTCCAAAAGCATATAACATTACAAATACCTATAGCCTAAGCCTATATGGTTTAATTTGGGATCCGATTATGAAGGGGTCCTTGGAAAATGTTCTGTCCTATGAGGGGTCCCTGGCCCCATATAGTTTGAGAACTCCTGCCTTAGCCCATCCACCAAGCAATAGTAGGAAGAAAAAAGTTTGTCAATCCAAATTGAGAGCCAAAGTAAAGAAGCTGGAAAAAGAAAGCTTAGTTGAAGCTTAGTTCTCTCCGAGAACTATGGTTGTAAGCTTAACACGGAAACACAAGCTTTCCACTTCGGAACCAGGTAACCCTCCATACAGTGGTAGCATACGGTACAAACCCATGACACCGTAACGAGCAACGCGATATTCTAAATCCCATGCATTTCAACGGGAGCCAATCCATTGTGACGTAGACCACCGTTTTGGGCGACGCGACCGAAAAAAGTTGAATCCTATGCAAATGAGGAGCGATTTTCCCCGGCAGCAGCCAATCAGATTGTTTGGGGTTGTCTCTGACGGTTTGAAAATTGCAGGACTGTGGCGTCGTTTGATCGTTTAATTTGCTAAAAAGAAAGGCTTGGATGGCCTTGTAAGGGCTTGTTGTTGTTCCTGGTATGTTATATATTTAATCCTGGGCTTATTTGAACAGAATGACAGTTTTGATATAAAGACAAGTGACTAGATAGCCTACTAACTGGCTAGCCTGCTAACTAGCTCACTAGTCCATTCTGTTATGCTATTTCCAGACGCTACAACATGCCCACTCAAAGCGATGGAAGCGGATTGCATCGCTGTCATGGGTTTGCACCGATACACTAAAACGGCAACTCAGAGCTTTGCACCCATCTCAAAATCTCTGAGGCACTTACTGTAATTATGCCCTTTACGTCACTTTTAGCTAGACGTCTAATACTGATTAAATGGAAACATATCTCACCACCTACCCACAATAGATGGATCAAAGATGTACTACATTATATAAAGCTAGAGAAGATTCGATTTTCCCTGAAAGGTTCATTGAGTAGTTTAAAAAAAACAGACACCTTTTCTGGACTATGTAAAGACCCTAACAATTGCTCCAGAGGATGGGGATAACTAAAGTCATTAGAGGAAATGTTCCACAGACATACAAATGTATAGGTGTACACACACACTTTGTCTTTGCTTTTTTTTTTTTTTTTTTTGGAGTGCAGGAATTCCTGCAGTTCAGCGACTGTTATTATTCATTTCCTATTGCCCTTTTTTCCTCTTTAATATTCAATATTTAATTTATATATGAATTGTATTAACTGTATGAACTTTGTGAATTTTATGAACTTGCGCATTTTATGAACTTGTACTTTTCATGAATTTTATAAACTTGTGAAACTTTTTATCTCTGCTGTGGGGTGGGGGTACATGTGCATAATTGTCTGTGTATTGTTAAAAACCTGTTAAACCTAATAAACAGACTTAAAAAAACGATGAGCGTGCTGTGTGGGCTCAGTTACAGCCAGTTATTATCCAGATGCAGCATGGCACACAGTTTGAGTCACTCATCTAATCAGTGATGGTCCTGTGACACTGTTACCGTAACAAGACAAACCGTTCCTCATGAGCACTGTGCCATTTACCTGGGGGTTCCAGAGTGTCACGTGGAATTACAGTGAACGAGGTCACGGGAAAGGGGCTCAGAGCTTGTGCGAAGCGGATGGGAGACCAGGTTGTCCTAAGGGGAAATGATCTGCAAACTTCTGAGGCCCTGTTTGACATCTTGTCCAGCAAAGATGGAAAAACCAAATTAAATGGATAGAGGAAAAGGACTTTGAAGAATTCGACAAACTGCTCCCTCCTGTCCTACCAGCTGTGAAGGGTATACTAGGCACACACCAGATTTTCTCAACGACACCAGGGGAAGTATTTGACAGGGAAGTCAGGTGCTTCTGCAGCTATCCCGAAGTGTGTGACTGCTTCAACATCACACAAGTTACAATGACCACTGACAGTCCAGTTCAAGAGGTGAGCCCAGTCCCTCCCTCCACAGATGATGATAAAGGTCACCAAGACGTGTTGGAGGTGGGAAGGTTCATCATTGTGAAGTATGATAAGAAGCGATATGTGGGCCAAATCTTGGATATTCAGGGAGAGGAAATACAGGCAAAATTTTATGAAATTTGAAGAAGAATGCTTTCCAGTGGCCTGACAAAGAAAATAGCATCTACTATGCTCGTATCGACATAATTGGGGTGATTTCTGAGCCTGAGTCCTGTGGTAGAGTGGCAAAATTAACCAAACTAGATTGGATCATGTTTAACACATAGCTTTGCGATTTCTCCTGATGGACAGACAACTGAGGACGAGGAAAGGTGGGACCCACCAATCACACTGACTCACCTCCCCCGGCTCAGCAGCGACAAGTGAAGCAGATGTTGAGGCAGGAATGCAAACCGTTCGCTAGAGATGATTACGACGTGGGGTGCATCCATTCCCTGCAACTGAAAATCAGACTCACAGATACAACACCGGTAAGACGCACCTACGTGTCTGTTCCTAAGCCACAGGGAAACAGGGAAAGGAGAGACGACACATAAAGTCAGGACAGGATGCAAACAAGCGAGGATATTGAGATGGAGAGTGAGGCAGAATCCATGAATACAGATTTCGATTTTTTGCTGAGATTGAGTAATCCAACAGATCCAGCTCATGTTAAGAGCAATAATCTTGAATACAATCAGACCTTTATCAATTTTTCACATTCAGTCGGGCCTTGCCGTCCTATTGGGAAGTTCCCAAAAAATGCAGAAGGGGGCTCTTTTCAAGCCCACTGGTATGAGGATGACCCCTGGCTGAGTATATTCTCCACAGAATGATGCCATGCACTGCTTCAGCGGCAGGGTTTTTATGAATGAGGAAAAGTTTCAGAACATGACAGGATGGAAATCTGTAGGGATTAACGTGTGGAGGCAGGCCAAAGTCAAAATAAAGGAGCACTGCAGCAGTGAATCACATATGCTAAGCATGATCAGGTGGAATGCCTTTAAAAAAAAAAAAGACGCTGCAGATGGCTTTGGCAGTAGCTGATTCTCAGATGCAAGCAGCCAAAGTAAGGCAGCATTCACACGTACGCGTTGGAATGCGTTGCGCCAACGGATGGCGGAGGAGGAGTCTGGCGCGTGGGGTTCTGTTGATACCAGAGACATTATAGTGAGATTGACAGGTCAACAAACCAATCACGCCACTAGCAAGCTGCTTACCTTGTAAGCAGTAGCATGCTAACATTAGGTAGGGTGCTCACACACCTCGCAAATCCTATCAGACGTATTTTTCAGTTACAATAAAGGGGTTTTTACATTGTACAGTGTCTATTTCTTGGTAACTTTTTAAAAATCTAAGCAAAAAAAAGTCAAACAAACTACTTTTAGGTACAAATACGACCAGCTACGGAGTTTGGTCGCCATCTTTTTTTTATGAGCTTGCCGCTTTTTAGACGTGAGCATATACGGGATCTGATTGGCTAGCGCCTGTGCTGTCAGTTATGCATGAAAGGCAATTTGATTGGCTGACGCATGCCTTGCCTCACGAAAAGTTGAAAATTCTTCAACTCTTGCTGCAAGCAAAGCATGAAACGCAACGCACGGGAACCCAACGGAGCCACAATTCAGTTCGGCAAAGGATGACGTCACCCCATTCAAAGTCAATGGGGATCCGTCAACGCATTCCAACGCGTAGGTGTGAATGCTGTGTAAGAGAGAGGCAGGCAAACAGATATTATGTTCCGTTTAATAGACATTTACTACACTGTAAGAAAAAATCGTAGAAATTACGGTAAAAAACTGTCAAATAGCAACAGTAAAAGACTGTAAAATCTAAAACAGTATATCACCGTAGAAAATACATTGAATTACCCTTAATCAAAAAACAGTAGATAACTTCATTTTTTACTGTCACAATAAGTAGAAAACACACAATTTTACTGTGAAAATATAAAATGTTTTTCAAATTCACGGGAAAATACCATAATATCACAAGCACGTAATCACCATAAAAATAACGGTGTTTTTTTGTCCTAATTACAGATAAAATACATCTGGCATGCTGATATTCATTTACTTTTAAAATTGTGAATGCACATCTTTTATTTATAATGTAATTTACTCCCTTGTACGTCGCTTTGGACAAAAGTCTGTTAAATGACTAAATGTTATTTTTACACAGTTTTGAGAATAGGCTTCTTCTACCACCTCTGACCAGAGGTGATGATGCATTATAAAACTAAAGTATAAAAATGTGTGTGCAATTTCTAAGAGACGTAATTCTTCAAGATAGTTGTAACAAGTCTGAAATGACCTTCATGCTAACATCCTTGCCCCGTATGCTCGCACGTGAGACTGACATCTGCTAGGATCAGGCAGCGACGACAAGCCTGTAAGCGTCACAACTGAACGAGCTAAGGAATGAACAGGTTAAAGAAAAGACAAGACATAGAAAACTGCGCGAACTCCCCGAAAAACACATCCGGGGTAAGGTCAACTAATGTACGAATGTTAACTAGCTAGCTTGTTTGTCCCCTGATTGTAGCTAACATTAGAATCAGAATCAGAATCATCTTTATTGGCCAAGTATCCACATACAAGGAATTTTTTCTGGGTTTATTTGCTCTCAATGTACTTAAACTGAAAAATATGCAGTATAACACAACAGTTCAGGATAAAATAAATACATATAATCATAAATATAATAATTTGTCAACTGTTCATTAGAGTGACGGCAAGGGAAAAAAAAAACTAAACGAAAGGTGAAATGTGATGTAAAGTCAAAACATTGTGGTAAACTCATCTTTGACATGTGCTGCTAAGCTAGCATCAGGTCTATCCGGGAGCGTGCCTATGTTCCCACAGCCCTATGTTCCCACATTTCTAAGAGCTTTTTCAAAATTAGGGCCTATGTTCCTACAGTTCATCTACCCATAACCCTAACCCGCGGGCGGGTCTGCGATTTTTTTTCAAAATGGCGATATTCGTACTTTTGCAACACGAACATGCAAATCGACTGTATAATTGTGGAGGAATTGATCATTTACTTTAGGCATGCATTTGTAGGTGTTTTTGTCCTGAAAACGGCTGGGGCTTAACAGGAAATGTGGGACCATAGGGTTTAATTTTCAGAAAAATCTAGAAATGTGGGAATATAGGGCTGTGGGAACATCGGGACTAATTTTTCAAAATAAATCTGGGAACATAGGGCCTAATTTTCTAAATTTTCAGTGAAAAAAAAATCCTTAGAATTGACCGATCGCCAGGGCCCCGCCCTCTTAGTTACTGTTGCTACGTCCGACACAATTCCCGGGACTGTCAAGTCAAAAGCCATGGCGAGTACGGGCGCTATAGCTGTCAGTGTGAGTGATGATTTTTGGAGTAATACCTCCACGATATCCTCCAGATCAAGGCAAAAGGGACTGCAATATGCAGTGGAAGGATATCCAAAATATTAAGATCAACAACGAAGTGGACACAACAATAATCGAAGCAAAAGTATACAGGTCTCAATAAAAAAAATTAGAAACCCCACGACCTCTTCATTAAATGCAACCAGCACAAACCTTGTAGACTAGTCATGTTATTTCACCACTGGGTAAGATCTGTATATAATATTTCAAGCTAGCTAATAACCTACAAAGATTCTTTATTCTTATTATTTATTCCGTCTCTGGCGAGACACTCTGGTACTGGAGGTATCTATCGATCTAGCTAGCTAGGATGGTGACAATCTAGAGAACAGTACAGTAACGTACCAGTGTGGATCAAGATAGCTGCCAGTGACGTAATTGTTCAAGGGATGTGTGTGCATGTTGCTGAAAGTATTTCAGTCACTGTAGTGATAACTTGCTTGTAAAATGATGATCCTGATGTAATGCTATGGCTTTGTATCAGATCGCCAGGTTATTGCTCTCAGGTTGTGCCTTATGCATACCTTGGGATACTCAGGAGTAGGTCGCCCATTCACAAAATGCAACAAAGATTAAAATATAAAAAACTTCATAATGGCCTTTTGTCCAACATTGATACAGTATGTTAAGCTCGAGCTAGTCTCTCCAACTAAAGTGTTAATGTTAAAATCAAAATGTTAATGTTACCGTCTGTAAAATTGCATGCTGAGCTATCCTAGCTAGCGATGTAAATGTTACGTCTGTAAAGTTGCACGCTGAGCTATCCTAGCTAGCGATAGCAAACGCCATTAGCATAAATACAAAGTGTTCGTTAAAAGTTCTGTTCAATGTTGTATCGAGCATAAATACAAAGTGTTCGTTAAAAGTTCTGTTCAATGCTGGCGTTTGCTATCGCTAGCTAGGATAGCTCAGCGTGCAATTTTACAGACGGTAACATTAACACGTTTATTTTAACATTAACACTTTAGTTGGAGAGACTAGTTATGTACTTGTAGTGGTAATAATACAAGTTGTCAACAATCATTTGTTTGGGGATGTTCTCTCAACTAGATAGTTAGGTAACATACCTAGCGATAGCGTAGTTCGCTAGATAGATAGCTAGCTGCAAGCAGCTTTATTTACTTTGGAGCAGACATATGTGTGTTTTTTAATATATTGAGTTAGGAGTGGGGTCTCCCACACTGTTTAATCCACCGCCGGCACCTTGCCTCCTGTGTTTTGGGCTTTGGAAATGCGGGGAAAAAACGACGCATCCCTCTAATCTCTGTATCAGATCTACAAGTCCCGTAGGTACACTGTTTCACCATGCTGCTCAGACCTCAAAGTTGTCGGACCTTCTTCTCTTAGTAGCGGTTGCTAAGGTATGATTGGACGAGGGCCGTTCTAGGGAGGAGTTTCGCGATCGGTCAATTGTGGGAACATAGGGCTGACCCCGTCTATCCAATGTAGCTAGCTCCGTATGATGTATGTTAGTTGTGAGAAAGCCATCCTTGATCTAATGTTAGAACATTGTGGTACATATTGATTTATATTCAACTATTTTGCCGAAATACCATATTATGCATTAACTGTACTATATCAGAGTTTATTTGGTGATATTTAAGTCGAATGGCAGATTAGCCTCAGATTGTGTCGCTTATAGCCCTTGAAGCTAGCATCGGGTATATCCAATAGCTAGCTCTGTCTTTGACCTTGTTCATATTTCGATGAAAGCTGTACAAATTATAGATAAAAAAAAAAAAAAAAAGATTAAGACTGACATAATGGGATTAGAATGTCCTACAGAACAAATATATATTGTAACATGAATACAGAGCAAGTGTCTTTTATATAAGACTAGATTGTACCATTACAATACACTCTCACACCCCTGACCTTTCTACCCTTGCAGTTTCTCCTGGGATCAGGAGCTAACGAACGAACAGGTTGAAGAAAAGACAAGTGCGCGAACTCAACGAGCGAGCAAAATAAAAAAATCCAAGGTAAGGTCAACATTGGGTATATCCAATAGCTAGCGCTGTCTTTGACCTTGTTCATATTTCAATGAAAGCTGTACAAATTATAGATAAAAAAAAAAAAAAAAGATTAAGACTGACATAATGGGATTAGAATAATGTCCTACAGAACAAATATGTATTGTAACATGAATACAGAGCAAGTGTCTTTTATATAAGACTAGATTGTACCATTACAATACACTCTCAAACCCCTGACCTTTCTACCCTTGCAGTTTCTCCTGGGATCAGGAGCTAACGAACGAACAGGTTGAAGAAAAGACAAGTGCATCTTTGAGGTGGTTTTGTCTTATGATGTTGCACTGTATCTGAAGTATTTCATTAAGAAAAAGGCATGGTTCACTTACTCCACTCTGAATCGGCGCATTAATCAGTTCAAATACTGCGCCTCTGATGCTTCTACAAAGCCATGTGAGGTCAGACCTCTAGCAGCTAAACTCTCATCCAGAATTGGAATTTTCTAAGGCTGCTGCCTCTTGTAATTGGTGACAGTGACGGATACAGCAAATGATGTGTGGCAGTTGACTCTGCAGCTGAAAGACATTGTGGACATGATATGTGCTCAGAACATCTCTGTCCCTCAGGTTGCATATCTTGATGTTCTTATTCAAGAATATTTAGAGTCAAGAAAAGCTATTCCCAGAAAGTAACTTGAAACCAAAGCATCATTACTTACGTCATTACCCAGCATTGACTCTGAAATTTGGCCCAGAGTATGGACAATACGCTTTGAAAGCAAGCACTGTATTAAAACACTTAAGCTAGTTGAGAACGAATACCCCGCATCCCCTTGAAGGTCAAGTTCAGTGTTTCCCCTAGGTTTACAGCTTTGGGGGGTTGGGGGATGTGGACACCGACACAAACAAACAATTGTTGGCAATTATGTTCCCTGCTGCCCTACAGTACTTCAGGGATCTGAGAGCGTGTGACACCCCCCGATCTGGCTGCAAGAGGCTAAAATGCTGTTGAGCAGCATAGAATTTGAATTTCTGCTCTGTCTCGAAATAGCAACGCCAGTGTACATGGATATCAGTTGCCTCTAAAGCACTCCAGCAGGATGACCTGGACTTGGCTGCTGCTTACTTTGTGTAAGATGGTGTCCTGAAAGGAGAGACGGCGAATTCTCTCAAATCTACAACAATAGCAGAAGATTCCAGGTAGACAAAGAAAAGTCCCTGCAAAGCTGAAATACTGTTCCAAATCAGCAACAGAAGATGATGACGTCCAGACTTTGGAGGAATATTACAGGGGAAGGATATACTATACCAGGGCTCTTCAATTAGTTTGGAGCTGAAGCCGGTTCTTGAAACTGAGGCAAAGTCAGGGGCCGGATATGAGTAATCACGTTAACAAATAAAGAAATTACAACAACATACTTAAGGATTCAATATATTCTATTTTGTAAGTGCTTAACAACATATGCCCAAGAGGCCGCATAGGCCAAAGGATTCAAAAATCAAACCAGGTGACCAATAACCAAGCCATATTAACAGACAATTGGAGAAATGCAATTAACTAACAAAAACATGCACTTCATTGTACATAGCTGTACATAGTCTTCCCTTCACCCTACCACTTCATTGAAGTGCCCTTCACTGGGGAGTGCCCCTTCATAACAGAGTGAGAAGTATTACGGGATTGAAATCTTTACCTGCGAAATGGGACACCACTCGATGCGTCATTAGTAGCCAACGAGTTCACCCACGTCACACGCATCAACGAAAGTAGTAGTCGTAATTTCATTCATGAAAATGCCGGCTCCAGGTGTTATGTTAGCTTTAATCATCCTTCTCCGTTTAACCAACCAACGGAGAAGAAATGAGACGAACAGAAGACAGCTTCGACGCCAACTAACCATGGTGGATGTCTTTCAGGTATGTAGATTTGTTTTCGAAATGTAATGTTGTTACAACTATTGAGGTCAGTGTACTCGCATCCATTAATAACAAACTCTCTATACTCGAACTGCTCCACATAGACCTCAAAGAACTGAAAGCTAGTTTCGAGTTTTCGCAGGGACTAATCGAAACACTCATGCTAGAACAAAAACGAACTAAAGGGAACTGTCAAAAATCTATCTACTCAAGTAACAAACCTCACTAAAGAAAGCCAAAGCATGAAGGAAACAATACTGGACCTTCAGTGTCGCAGTATGCGTGACAATCTGATTTTTTCCGGAATAAGCATGCTAGAAAACACACCCGATGACCCAGAGAAAGCATTAAAAGATTTCATGTTTGAATCCCTAAAACGGTCCGAAACGACAGTCAAGGAAATCACATTCCATCGCATACACTGTCTTCCATCCAAAGACCCCAAAAAGCCTCCGCCAATAATCGCAAAGTTTGAACATTATAAGCACAAATAACTCCTCAAAAGCAGAGGAAAACAGTTAAAAGGAACCAAGTTGGGAATGAACGATCAATTCCCAAAAGAAATCGAAGACCGACGCAGAATCTGTTTGCAAGTACAATAAAGCACACGGAGTCGTAGTATGAACTACAGCATGGAGTTTACTGAACTGCTGCTTAAAGTCATGTCACTGCATTACACGAATGTGGTTCCGGTCCCAAAAGCATGGAATACACAAGCCACCGCTAGATGGCGCAGTTAACCCAATAACATCTCCCCTTTTAACAGTTTCTTAAAGGCCTTACTAGTTAAGCCCAGCGATAAACTTTTATACGAACCCAGGCACGGATATAAAACTTAGGCTATATGTTCAATCCTCACCAGGGCTTTTACTAGCCCTATAACACATTTGCATAAGCATAACACAACAACATCTTGTCTTTTTTTTTGTAAGTGTAGTGTAGTATGTAGTGTAGTGTGTGAAAGTTCACAGGTTGAGTCTCTCTGGGGGTTTGGCGAGCCTGCCACTCCTTGTGTAGCTCACTGGTCGCACCGGAGTCTCTGCGGGATTCAGATGTGCCTGATCAGCGGCCTGAGTGGGTTGAAGAGTTGTTAGGCTCAGCGGCGTGCTATTGGGCACTGGTGTGTCCTCTTGAACGGGTACGTTGTCCCTGCTGGACGTGATGTTGGGGGCCATGCTTTCAGGCTGCACATAGACCTGAGGTGGAACGGGCTCTGCTGGCCGCAGGTCTATTCGATTGCGGCGGTATGTGGTGCCATCTACCTCCACAAGATATGAGCGCGGTGCCACCTGCTGGAGACACATGTCGCGGCGCCACCTTCCCGTTCTATCACCTGGAAGAGGCTTCATTCTGAAACTCTGCCCAATCCGTAGCTCTGGGAGGTCTTTGGCAGATCTGTCGTAGTAGTGTTTAGCAACTTGTCTTTTGTACTGAATTTTCTCTTTCACACCTGGAACAACACATGGCTCAAGTAATTCATCAGTCAATGGTAGAGGTGTCTTAAGTCTGCGCGCCATGAGCCGCTGCGCTGGGCTGCTATCCATGCCCACTGTCGGTGTGTTCCTCCAGAGCAGGATGGCTCTCCATGCATCATCTCCGGCTCCCGAAGCACGCTTACAGATGTTTTTTGCAATCTTCACGGCCGATTCGGCCTTGCCATTCGCCTTTGGGTGGCGTGGTGATGAGGTGACGTGCTCGAATCCCCAGTGTTGGGCAAACTGACGGAAAAGGCCAGTCGAACTGTGGGCCACAGTCTGTGATCACACGATCAGGTTGACCATATCTGGCGAATTGGGCCTTGCACCTTTTGATTGTCGTTTCGGCAGATAGGTCAGGAAGGTGTTCTATTTCCCAAAAGTCTGAGAAATGGTCCACGATAAGCAAGAAATCCTTCCCTGCATAGTTACACAAGTCCATGCTTACTATTTGCCAAGGGCGCTTAGGAAGTGGGTGTGACATCATTGTCTCTTTTTGCTGGTTGTGAGCAAACTCATTGCATGTAGCACATTGGCCCACAAAGTCCTTGATTTCTCCTTGCATGTTGGGCCAGAAGAGTGTCTGCCGAGCCTGTCTGTAGCAGGCCTCTGCACCTATATGTCTCCAATGAATACGGCGCAGCATTTCTGAACGCAGCTTCTTGGGAATGATGACCCTGTCACTTTTGAAAAGGACCCCATTTTGCACGCTAATTTCATCCCTGAAAGTCCAGTATTCTCTGATGGCGACAGCCGTTTCCCCTCTCTGGTCTGGCCAGCCCTCCAGAACTGCTGACGTCAGAAGTTGAAGGTGCTCATCCGTCTCTGTGTATTGTTTGATTTTGGCCAAGCGCTGGCTTGTAACATTGAGGTATTCAGCTTGGTCTATCAGTTCAGCTTCCTGCTCTGTTACCGAGCATAGTGACTGCCGTATGTAAAGCTGGTCTGAGCTGTGTGGGGGTGTCGTGGCTCTGCTCAGTCTGTCACTTAGATACATCTCTGGGCCAGGTTTGTATACCACATTCAGGCTGTAGCCCTGAAGAGTGAGCAGCATGCTTTGGAGTCGCTTTGGAGCACTGAGGAGGGGCTTGTTAAAGATGGCAATGAGTGGTTTGTGGTCTGTTTCTGCTGTCACATCACCTCTGCCATAGAGGTAATAATGAAATCGTTGACAGGCAAACACTATGCTCAGGCACTCCTTTTCGATTTGAGCGTAGTTGCGCTCTGCTGGTGTAAGTGCCCGAGAGGCAAATGCCACTGGTTGTCCATCTTGCAAAAGACAGCATCCCAAACCGTTTTGGCTCGCGTCACTCTGCACTGTGACTGGCTTAGTTACATAATATTTCAAAACTGGTGCTGCCGAGACTAAGCGCTTAATTTCAGCCACTGCCGCATCATGTTTTGGAAGCCAGTGCCATGGTACTTCCTTGTCCATGAGACGACGCAATGGTTCGCACACCTCAGAGAGGCGTGGCATGAATTTGGAAAGCTATGTGACAAACCCTATAAACCTCTGCACTCCTTTGACGTCACCTGGTGCTGGCATGGCCTGAACTGCCCTCACCTTCTCGGGGTCCGGCCTCAGGCCCTCCGCTGAAAGCACGTGGCCATGGAAGCACACCTCTTGAACTTTAAATTGCAGCTTCTTTAGACTAAGCTTCAGACTGACTTCCTTGCAGCGCTCCATGAGTGCAAGGAGTTTTGTGTCGTGGTCCCTGTTGGCCTCGTCGTTCGAGTCACCACAGCCAACAATCAATATGTCGTCTGCAATTGGCTCCACCCCATCTAGGCTAGCCAATAGCTCATGTTGTTTTCTCTGATAGACTTCCGGCGAGACAGAGATGCCAAAAGGAAGTTTAAGCCAGCGTTTGCGACCCCACGGAGTCCAGAACGTGGTGAGTAAGCTGCTCTCCCTGTCAAGCTTGCATTGAAGGAAGGCCTCACGTGCGTCCACTAGTGAGAATATGCGGGCCTTGGGCAGTTTGTAGAGGACATCAGCCAGTGTAGGCATGATGTAGTGAGATCTTTTGAGCGCTTTGTTTAGTGGCCTTGGGTCAATACAGATTCGAATCTTATCGGGCTTCTTAACAATCACCATATTACTAATCCAATCAGTAGGCTCCGTTACCTTGGTTAGGTGGCCCTCTCTTTCATGTCTATCCAATTCTGCTTTCACAGCTGCTTTGAGGGCTATCGGGACATTGCGCGGCGGGCACTGGACAGGTGTGATGGTCTCATCCAACTCAAAGTGGACCTCACCTGGGAGTGACTCAATGGGTGCGGTGAAAACTTCATTATATCTGCTGATAAGCTGCTGCTTAGTTAGAGACCATGGAGGCATGCAATCGACTTTGTGCAGCTCCTCAGGTATAGTGAAGTGCATCAGACCCAGGCGTTCACAAGTTGAGCCAGACAATAGAGGGTATTGGTTTGTATCCACAATCTCAAAGTCTAACGGGTAAATAAGTCCCTTAATTGTGCAGTGTGTTCTGAACAGTCCGAGTGATGTCATGACCTCACCTGAGTATAGCTTCAGTCTGGTTTGGCTTGGTGCCATTTTCCCTTTTGGTGCCACCCTCATCTTTTCTTTGAGGCTCATAACATTGCAAGTGGCACCCGAGTCCAACTGGCACTTTTGCCTGACAGCATTCATTTTTAGGTTCACAAACCACTTCTTTCCTTGTGTCCTGTCTGTTGAAGTCGCTGAGGTCATATATAAGTACGCCTCTGCCTCATCATCATCCTGTACTGTTTCTGCAACAGTGTCCACGGCATTTAAGCGAGACTGTCCCGACTGTTTTTTTAGACAGACGCTAGCAAAGTGATTGGGTGTCCCACAGAAGCGACATGTCTTACCAGATGCAGGGAACGCATCCCTCCCTGGTTTATGCTGGTGTCCGCAATACTTGCAGTTTCTTTCACCCTCCCTAACTCGCGGTTTGGTGAACTTGTGTCCATTGCGCATAGGCTGTCTAAAGTCAGTTGCGTGAATTGTATCGTCAGATTTATGGGCCAGAGCCTTCATGCGCACATCTGTGAGTTCGGCAGCACGACATATATCAACAGCTGATGCTAGCGTGAGGTCTTTCTCCCTTAACAGACGGCGGCGTGTGCCTTCATCTTCTATTCCGAGGACTAGCCTGTCCCTTATGAGTTCCTTTAGCTCTCCATAATTGTAAGTAGCAGCCTTTTCTCACAGCCTAGTCACAAATACATCTATCACTTCCCCCTCTTGTTTCTGGCTTCCGCAGACAAAACGCTCGAATATAACATTTTTCGCGGGCTTGAAATACTTCCCTAACGCATCTAGAATGCTCGGAACGTCCTTCTGCTGGTCTACAGTTAAATGCAGATTGTGCTTGTAGATATGCTTACATTCACTGCCCATGACCCTCCTCAGTGTTGCTGCCTGTACCTCTTTATCTTTCATTCCGGACGCCAATATGTAATCCTGGAAATCTTCCTTGAACGTATCCCAGTTGGCTGCTTGGTCGCCAGAGAGTTTCATCTCTGCTGGTGGTGGAATCGTGTTCGTTATGGTCGTCATCTTTGGGTTAGCACTAGCTCGTTTCGTCCGTTTTCTAGCCACCTTGAATCCAGCTCATAAAAACTTTAAAACTCGCGTCAGTAGTGATATAAGTCAAGTCACTAACTGTCCCAAGCTTCTGACACCATGTTTGCAAGTACAATAAAGCACACGGAGTCGTAGTATGAACTACAGTATGGAGTTTACTGAACTGCTGCTTAAAGTCATGTCACTGCATTACACGAATGTGGTTCCGGTCCCAAAAGCATGGAATACACAAGCCACCGCTAGATGGCGCAATTAACCCAATAACAGAATCCTTGTTTCAATAATTAAACAATTCCGTGAGAAAGGAAAGCGAGCTACGTTATCGGTAGACAGATTATACGTTGATGGAACGCTCTACCTTGACCGTAACGTCGCCAAACACCAATAACCCCGAACTTTGACAGCCGTATCTGGCTACCTTCTCATTTTCTATCCCAATAATATATCTTCAATCTCTGTATACCCTGCTGTCCTATCCCTAACCCTTATGCTGGTGTCTCTCAGTCAGTAGGCCAACAAGGGCATCCTAAGAAGTTCTCTATAATGAGTTTTAAGGTGTGCAACATCGATTATCGCTCCCATCAGGAACAATACCCAGTAGTGGAACCCAAAAATTATATTGTTAAAACATTTCCATCGAAAGTTCAAATTAAACATTGCCTTTATGAGCCTGTTAAGTTACACGAATGGCACACATTGTTCGTAGTACATTTTATATAAGCACAATGTTTATTTACCGCTGATACTTACACCATCTCAGCCATCTCGTCCGCCATTTTAGAAATTAAACATGTGCCAAAAAGGACTCTTCCGCTATGTAGACAAGATGGCGGCCGTTTAATCCGAGTAGTGTACATCGTTTCACATGGCATTTTCTCATGTAATGCAATGTTTAATTTGAATGACGAGCTAGCTACACACTTTGATTATATTGTTGAAACATTTGACGGCTATCGAAGTTCAAACTAAACATTACTTTACAGGAGTCTGTTTAGTTACACTACTAATATCTGTATACACCCCACTCCCTGTGAACATGTTCTCCCTATATGTATTGTTTTTCTACTGTGATTTGAGTATGTATGTTTGCGAGTTAAGTTAAGTGTATAAGCTACTGGATGACCTAAATTTCCCTCGGGATTAATAAAGTATCCATCTATCTATCTACACGAATGACAGTGAGCTAGCTACACACGTTGAGTATGAACGTTCAAATTAAACATCTTCTTACAAAAGTGTATCACCTGATGTATCTTTATCTGCAGTCAAATGAGTTTGGTGGAAATAATTGGTAGAAGCACTTATTCTGAAATATAAACTGCGCTCTTTCGGCTCACGCTGTATTCACTTTTAGCGGACGCAATCCGACGTGATGTACATTTCGCTGACGCAACGACGCAATGTACATTTCGCTGAAGTAATCCGTCGTGCAGAACACAATGGTCATGTTTGTGGCGCTAAATTCCAAACGGTCCATTCGACGAACTTTTTTTCAAGAAAAGACGCAAGTTTTATCTTAATTAATGCAGTGTTGTTGGTATTTGTTTGCCTTGACATGTTGATGAAATCCATATGACTAATCCATATGGCTTGTTTTGCTGGCGTGAACATATTTAAAAAAAACAACAATTATATTGTGAAATGCATTTGGGTGAGATTTAAGGATGAGATAATAGGAGAGGAGAGGAAAGCGTGGCATAGCTGTTTAGCACAGCATGTTTCTTGAACCTATTTGATTCTCATAATGTCTATGTTTAATTTGTGATCATTTCTGAAACAGAAAATGAAAAGTGAGACTTGTCCATTATGCGGTCTGAAGTATGCGTGCCTTCGCCAGCATTTGGTGAAGGCACACAAGGTGCTCAACAGGGTGGAGCAAAAGCTCCTTGTGCAGTGGTCCAACAGCCGGTAAGTATTTTGCTTAAAATGTTGTAACTCATTTAGTAATAATATCTGTAAAGATATTTTTTAAACAAATGTATTTTTTATTAATGTATTCATGTATTATTTATTATTAATAACTTTGATTAATTTTTATAAAGTTATTGTATTGTTTTTTCGCTATATACATACAATTAAGTTAACTTAAATTATATAAAATAAAATTAATTTTAATTTAATTTAAATTAAATTAAATTAAATTAAATTAAATTAAAGCTGCTCATACACATAAACCCTAACGCCTATGTCACCCTTAGTAATTGTTTATAATTTCAGTGTCTCAACCCCTGCTTTGCCGGGTTTGCGGGGAAATCAAAGACCGGCTAGATAAGCATTTTGTGGCTAGCCACAAGGACCTGACCGTAAGTTTTTCTCTCGCTTTTTTAGATACTAGCTGTAGGGATTGTGAAGTTATATCTCTGAATGTGGATACATCCTATGGGAATACTGCACGTGTTTCTAACTCTCCACTCTGCATCCATGTTATCTGTGTAGTATCTGTGAGTACACTTAAATATGCATGTGTCTGCTTTACAGCCTGAGTCCAGGATAGAACTCCTGGCCATGGCCAAGCAGCAGTGGGTGATGGGGCAGTTGCGGCAGTCTAACCCCTCTCCTCCCATGGTCAGCGTCCTTGACCTAACACCTGCGGACCTGGCCGGGGAGGATGAGGAGGTGAGGCACACTGCCGCCCCAGCTGCCCCTCCAATTGCCCCTGCTGCAGCCACTGCCGCCCCTGCCACTGCCACTCCGTTGGGCCCGGCCGCCCAGCCTTCTCCCTGCCAGTGCTGCCTCCTTCTTAAGGCAGAAGTCATCAAATTAAGGCAATCGAATGCAATTTTGATTGCGCGGGAGAGGAAGCGGCCGGCCCAGCGGAGGCGCTTCCAGCGTGCGCCGCCACCTGATGACGGCCTGGCCAAGCCCGGTTTTGGTTAGTATATTTTTATACAACTTTGTTTCCCTTTTAGTTCAACATTGGTGGAACAAGCTGCCTAGCACTACCAGAGCAGGAGCTTCCCCCTCTACCTCTGAACTCTTCAGAGAGCACCTCCCTTCCAAACTGGCACTTCTACTAGTACTTAATTTGCACTTCAGAATGTCAGCTGAACAAGAACACTCATACTAACAATAGGCCTATGAACGATTTAAACAAAACATATCAACATGAACAAGAAGGGCCAGCAGTATAGCCGATTAATGGTACCAGTGAGCCGTGAGTATTTTGCATACCAGTTAGCATTTACGGCAGCGGTTTTACCATTGGGTTTAGTGGAAGTGGTCTCCCTGTTGTTTTGATACTAACCTTCTGTAGCTAAATGTATGAAATGGTTTGTTCAATACAACATGTACAATATCTTCGTTCTCCATTGCACATCTCTTTATTTGCAATATTTCTACTACAATCTTTAAGGGTGAAGTGCTATCGATATCCTACAGCAGAATGGTCAGAATGTCTAATCCCCTCCCTCCAACTCCAAATCCGTTGTTTATTGGTTAAGCGATCTTGGCGCAGACTCAGACGCTAGGGAGGTCTTTCCTCCCCTGGGCAATGTAAGTGAATGAGCCCCACGAGCCGCCAGTATCAGAGACCGAATACAATACAACACACACACGCGCGCACATTACATTTGTTACCTTCATCTTAATTTAAATGTGGGTACATGAAGAGCAGACCATCTTCCTTGTAATAGTAATAACTCTATGAAAAACACAGTGGTGGCATAAGCCGCATAGGCTATACTGTGTTCGTGTTTGAAACACAGCTCACTACAGCACTGACAGATAACATTAGCAAAGGAATCACTGATGAGAACAAGTGGAATTCCATGACATCTGCTGTAAGAGAAGCTACCTAAACATGTGTGTAAATTAGGGCTGGGCACGTTAACGCGTTAATCTTGCGTTAACGCATCAATTAATTAACGCCGACAATTATTTTATCGCGCGTTAACGCAGGTTTTATTATTTATTTTATTATTGTAAAAGTCTGTTCCTCACAGGCTTTTATTTTGTAAAAGTCTGCTGCTGATTGCTGCGGAACCGGAAAAGAAAGTCATTGGCGGTTTAACAAACATGGAGAAGAGTACGGAGATTTTAAATGGCCATTTTCAATTTAAAGTTCTTAAAGACGGCGGAGTCGACAGAAACAAAGTCATATCTAACCACTGCCAAGATGAATTGTCTTATCACCGGAGTACTTCCAGTCTTAAATATCATTTAAATGCTAAACACACCGTTGATGCTAGCAAATCATACAACCAAACACACAGTGGAGCGAGGCTTCGGCAGACTACCTTAGATGCAGGGAGGAGTATAGATAAACAAAGGCAAGAGAAGCTAACCAAAGCGAAGTGCCATAGCGAAGTGGATAGCTACAGACTGCAGGCCGATTAGTATTGTGGAAGAAGTCGGTCTGAGACATTTTGAGAATCGCAACAAATTACGGCAGGTATGAGATGCCCTCAAGACACACCATTACACGGCGAATACACGAGTTGTATGAAAAGGAGAGGACTGCAAAAGCAACAGCTTTACAACGTGCATCCGCTCTTTATCATCTGAAAATGTTAATAATCTGGTGTGCCTTAGCAACTGGTTTAGTGCAGAGGAGTAAAAAACATACAGTTTTAGGAATCTACAAACTGCACTGAAAGTGTTTTCTGGTTCTTTTTTTGGGTTAGGGTTAGTTTTAGCTAGTTAGGTTATTTTTAGCTCTTTCTCTCTGAGGAGAGGGCTGATGTTTTCAGGATTAGGTCCTCAACGTAGTTTTCTCAATTAAATTAGGCCAACGGGTTTCTGAATCATGGCGCATTGTTAATAGCTGGTTCGTTTACACATGAAACTCATGTTACCCTCCACTTTTGCTGTTGGTTGACTTAATCTGATTGAACTGTAAATTTCGTTCATAGCCTACTGTAGGACTGTACAAAGGGAAGAGCTATGTTAGAAAATATAAAATGTCTTTACAATTAAATACACCTTGACTAACTTCCTTCTATGTTTGTCGTTTTCTGGTTTACGTAAATGTAATCACATTTTTGGTGCTTCACCACACTAACATTAATGTGGCAATGGCAATAAGCTTTAGTTTTGTGTTTGCTTTGATAACATTGTTTAAGTTGAGATTTACACAAAGTATTTATTTTATTTAACTGCTACTACTATATACAAATGCTGATGTTAAGTGTTTGTTTGCATAACAGATTTTATGGCAGTTTAGTTCATATGGCAGTACATTTAAAATAAGTGTCAAGTTCTAGGAATTGACAAACTGCACTGAAAGTGTTTTCTGGTGTCTCACTAACAGGGACATTTGGTACTAGACTGGTTATGCTGCTCCATGAAGAAAGTACAATGTTTCTGCTGTTACCACAGAAATTGCATTACAAATGCACAACAAATGTTATGGCACTTTCGTTCATATGGCAGAACATTTAAAATAAAAGGGGCGCTATACACTATTTTTGAATTAATTATTATATTTTGCGATTAATCAGGGAAGTCATGCGATTACAATTTTTAATCGTTGCCCAGCCCTAGTGTAAATGTTACTAGTTACAAGAACAGATCTGCAGATGTGAAAGTGTTTTAATAATATGCATTGCATGTAATTTCAGCGAATCTCCTTACAGCGGCTGACCACAGCCACTTCATTTCCCTGGCGGTTATATCTTTGTAAGTGTTGAAATACAATGACAACAAAATAATTATAAGAATGCTTTGACAAGAATACAATGACAAGTAAGCAATACATTTAGTCATAATGTAATAATGATGTTGTAATCCTTGCTTAATCAGCTCGTCTCCAGAAAACCAGGGAATGGAAGGACCAGGCTAATTTCTTCGGATTGATGGCTGGCCTGATGGTGGCTACCACAGGCCATCGCATTAATGCGATACGAAATTTGATGGTAGAGGAGGTGGAAAGCGCAGTAAAAACAAGCGCGGGGTACACTATTTATGTGAGTACTGACATTTTACTAAGTAATGGGGGGCTCTATAGCTGGTCTTTCAGCTATTAAAATTTTAATTCTGAAAGTCTGTGCATCTATATTTACAGGATTTTTGTGTTTGAAAGGGTCAGGTCAAAGTCATAACTTTATATCTTTTACAGATCAAGGAGCACAAGACACGGGGGACTTTCGGGGATGCGAAGGTGGGCCTGAAGGCCAATGAATTCAACATACTAAAGAAAAGCATGGAGATCCGGGGCTGTTTCGAAGGAGGGGACACCCAATTTTTTTTTTAAACTCGTGGGAAACAGTCCCTGCAGCTCCATGCCAATTTCCAGGTGGTCTGGAGGGAGCTGGGCCTCGCAGAGCCTGCCCCAAGCTTCGGGGGCCTGAGGAGCTCCATGGCCACATATGTGAGTATACATGTCAGTGATAATAGAGTCAACCTTATTCTCTTTGAAAAATCACTGGACAGTGGATGTGTTTGGATCCATCTGCTCGCTCCTGATTCTCTCTTCTGTCCTCCCTGCCCTTGTAGCTGTTGAGCCGAGGAGTTTTTCCTTGATATTGATTCTTTCCCCAGTCACCCTAATGCTTGCTCTAGGGGTTTAGGCTCTGGACTCTGTAAAGCGCCTAGAGATATTTGGAATTGGCACTAAAGTTCAAGTTCAAAGTACTCTATTGTCAGTCACAAAAACAACGAGACAGGCAGTATCAGATAGCTTAAAAAAAAAGAAAAGAAGAAAAACACTTAAGTTGCTGTGCACACTAATAAATAGCAATTAATAAAATAGATTACCGTATTTTCCGGACTATAAGCCGCTACTTTTTTCCCACGCTTTGAACCTCGCGGCTTAAACAACGATGCGGCTAATTTATGGATTATGATACCTGTGACTGTATACGGTGGCTTTGTGTTTACGGTGGCTTTGTGGAGCTAGGATGCTAGCATGGATGCAGCCGCATGGATGCTTAGCTCCACGCGATTTCTCAGTATCTCTCAATAACTTAACTAATGTCAAAATAACCACAGTCTACCAGCGTAGACAGAACACAACTCAAAACACTTTAGAAAATAAAATAAAAGTTTACAACAATGCAAATCCAGTCTTCAAGTTCTTTAGCTCACTGGTTTCAAACTAGCGTCTGTCTTCAATCTAACGTTCTAGCTTCTGATTGACTCTTGCGACTGTGCGCTCTTAAAGCAACAGTGCACTTATCTAACTGGCAAAACTAACTATTGTATTAGTTTTGATATTCATTTTAGCCTGTGTAAAGTTAATTTGTTTCAATGTTGCGGTAGGCACCTGCGGCTTATAGACATATGCGGCTTATTTATGTTAAAAATAATTATTTTTAAAAAATTCAGTGCGTGAGGCTTATATTTAGGTGCGCTCAATAGTCCGGAAATTACGGTAATAAATATCCCTGAGTAAAAGGTGAGGTGCATCAATAAGTGCAGGGTAGACTGTTAGAGTGCAGTCCCTGAGTCCATAAAAGTCACATTTCTGTATTGGGTGAGCTGTTTAGAAGCCTTATTGCATATGGATAGAAGCTCTTTGCCATTCTGGAGGTGTGTGCTTTAGTGGATCTAAACCTTTCCATGCTCGGAGTAATTCAATTTTATTTATATAGCGCCATAACAATACAATTGTCTCTCGTAATGGGAACAGATGATACTATATCAATAAAATGTAATTGAGCTTTATGTATCCCTTTTAGGCACATAGGGCCCTAACCACAGAAGCGGCCGCGGCCAAAATTTTTTATCTAGCGGACTGCTGTCCGGAGAAGGCCCTGGAGGTAAGGGAGACAATGGAGAGGGCCCTTGTGGAGGAGGCATCCCCTCCGAAGAAGAGGCCTCAGGTGGAGACCAGCCATAAAAAAAATCCAAAGAGGAGGCCTGAGGCCACCGTGAGGCTCCGGCGTCTCACCCCACAAAGGAGGCTTGGGGTGAGGCTCCAGCGCCTCACCCCTCATACCATCAGGCGCATGGTTGGGGAGAAAAGTCCCCAAATAAACGGAGGTAAATCCCAGTTCATGTACATTTGCTCTACATATACATGCAAACAAAATGTATTGGTGTGTATAACTCTTAACTTGCTTTTGACTCCCCAAAAATAGGCAGGAGTCGAAAAAGGTTGAGTTACATCCCTCCCTCAGCTCCACCTCCAACCTCTCCACCTCCCTCAACTCCGCCTCCTTCAACTCCAAGTCCACCTAGGAAGAGGGGAAAGGGGAGGAAGAAACTCCAAATGGACACTCCCCTGACGCGGATGGGGGCCCCCACCGCTCCACCTCCCTCAACTCCCCCTCCTTCAACCTCTCCACCTCCCTCAACTCTGCCTCCTCCTACTCCAACCTCTCCACCTTTGCCTAAAAAAAGGAAGAGGTGGAGGAGAATAAGGAAGGGCACTCCCTCAATGTTGAGGGGGGCCTCCACCTCCCTCAACCCCGCCTCCTCCCACCACTCCACCTCCCTCAACTCTGTCTCCTCCCACCCAATCATGTAAACCAATGTACATTTTTTTGTAAATATGTTCTTAAAAATGAATTGACAAAATGTTTTTTGATATTTGATTTTTTTTAATACGTTTGTATGTTTTGATAAAAAATAATGTTTAACAATCACATCTTTCAGTCATTATATGTTCCTGATTTTACCCCTTTGCTGAAACATCTAGATAAGTCATGTGTAACCTACTGGTTGTGCTCGACTACGGTACCTGGTGCCTTTCACACGAAGGTATACAGAATTGTTCGATTAACACTTCCAACACCAAGGCCTTTTTTTACTCTGTTAGGTAGTCTGCCATGCCAGATATTTTTGTATATTTCACCTTACTAAAAACCATGAGGCAAAAGTGGCATTTATGATTATATAAACACCTCAGCAATAATAAAATGAGAGTAAGAGGAATGTAGAAAAAAAAGTTTTTTTTATTAAAATTAAATCTAAAGACACTAAAATTAAATCTAGTTTTAGAGGTGCTCAGACTTTGTGCAAAAACACATTCTAAATATTTTGGAAGTTTTAATTTTTACTCTGAACCTTGTAAACATAGGTGTTTGCTCCACATAGGTGAGTTTAGCATTCAGAAAATTATCTTACAAATAAATACCAGACAGTTTGTGTTTCTGGGTCAGACTAGAGGCTGTCAAGGTGTATCAACAAATATTTGAACCAAGTTGCCATGCATTTCTGTGGCCGAGTTACAGGCTGATGAGTGTTAAAAGTTAGGAGCGCTTACACACCCTTTTCCAATTTTGCTGGCAGGTTGTCGAGGGACGGTCCTATTACTTAGAAAATTCAGTTTTCAGTCCCCCACAGGGTTAGGCTCTGGACTCGCCTAGAGATGTTTGGAATTGGCACTAAAGTTCAAGTTCAAAGTACTCTATTGTCATTGTCACAAAAACAACGAGACAGGCAGTATCAGATAGCTTAAAAAAGAAAAGAAGAAAAACACTTAAGTTGCTGTGAACACTAATAAATAGCAATTAATAAAATAGATTAATAAATATCCCTGAGTAAAAGGTGAGGTGCATCAATAAGTGCAGGGTAGACTGTTAGAGTGCAGTCCCTGAGTCCATAAAAGTCACATTTCTGTATTGGGTGAGCTGTTTAGAAGCCTTATTGCATATGGATAGAAGCTCTTTGCCATTCTGGAGGTGTGTGCTTTTGTGGATCTAAACCTTTCCATGCTCGGAGTAATTCAATTCAATTTTATTTATATAGCGCCAAAACAATACAATTGTCTCTAGTAATGGGAACAGATGATGATACTATATCAATAAAATGTAATTGAGCTTTATGTGTCCCTTTTAGGCACATAGGGTCTTGACATCCGAAGCGGCCGCAGCCGTGTCGGCGGCCATGTGCCACGACACGGCCACTGCCAAAAAAATGTATACGGCAGACCGCTCCCCAGAGAAGGCCCTAGAGGTAAGGGAGGTGATGGAGAGGGCCCTTGAGGAGGCATCCCCTCTAAAGAAGAGGCCTCGGGTGGAGACCTCCAGCCAAATAACCCCCCCAAAAAAATCTACAAAGTTCACCCCAAAGAGGAGGCCTGAGGCCACCGTGAGGTTCCAGCGCCTCACCCCAAAAAGAAGGCTTGGGGTGGAGGCTACGGTGAGGCTCCAGCGCCTCACTCTAAACACCATCAGGCGACTGGTTGGGACACAAAGTCCAAAAATAAACCTAGATAAAACCCAGTTTATATACATTTGCTCTACATATACATTGGTGTGTATAACTGCTAACTTGCTTTTGAAAACAGCAAAAATGAGGAAAAGTAGAAAAAGGTTGAGGTTTGTCCCTCCCTCAGCTCCACCTCCCTCCACTTTGCCTCCTTCCCCCACCAGTCCACCTCCCTCAACTCCGCCTCCCTCAACTCCCATTAAGAAGAGGGGAAAGGGGTGGACAAAGCATCGGAAGGACACTCCCCTGATGCGGATGGGGGCCCCCACCGCTCCACCTCCGTCCCCTTCCTCTACCTCAACTCCCCCTCCTCCTCCTTCAACCTCTCCACCTCCCTCAACTCTGCCTCCTCCTCCTCCAACCTCTTTGCCTCCTCCCTCTCTGCCTAAAAAAAGGAGGAGAATAAGGAAGGGCACTCCCTCCAGCATTTAAATCTAGCAATGGTGTTTTCAAATCTGTCATCAAAGAGCTTTGCAGAAATGGAAAAGATTCCAGCCAACACCATCCTCCCATCTCTCCTGTGGACATGAAGCGCATTAAAGAATCATTGGCCCTCTCTACAGATAAAGCCACTGGATTGATGCGGAAGGTTTGGTTTGATGTGCAGTTACATCTGGCACGAAGAGGTAGGGAGGGGAACAGAGGCCTGATGAGGCACCCATTTCTGATCAAACATGACGAAAATGGAAAATAATTCTGTCCTATAACGCCGAAACAAAAAAACACAAAGACCCGAGAGACACATCCTAAGAAAATGATAGGGGATGCATATTTTCTGAACCTGGTAATCCAAACTGCCCGGTTTCAAGTTTTAAGAAATACCTGTCCCATTGCCCACCGGATGCCAAGTCTTTATTTACATCCCCTAAAAACGGACCAAACTCACCTTGGCCATCAACAACTTTGGTAATCAATGGAGTCCATGGGTCATAATTTCCTCGGCCTCATGATGCCCAACATCAGCACGGCAGCCGCTTTTTCACGGCCATACACCAACCAGAGTCTGAGGAGCACCACAGTCCAGCTACTATCAATGGCTCTCGAATCAAGAGAAATAATGACTGCAACCGGGCATAGACGTGAGGACAGCCTAAAAAGCTACTAGACTCCAACCATGGCAGCCAGGGAGAAATGGAGCCAAATCCTCTCCTGTTCATCAAGTGAGCTCCTAACCCGAAAAGGCTAGTCGAAACAAACAAATTATCCATTCTAATAGCTTTTTACATTGTAGCCTAACCGTGGCCATCCGTGATTTTCAGGTATGTCAGACAAGACCCCAAAATATGTTTCTGCGGACAATCCAGGTCATGAAATGAATAAGGACGTCAACTCCAACCTCCCCTGAGATGTGCCATTGGTTCTCTCAAACTGCGCCATCGATGAAAATATTCAATTCAACATCAACAAATAGCGTTGCTTGGCCTATTTTTCTACAACAAGCTATTTTTGGTCCTCAGATCTGTGTGTCAGAAGAAGACATTGTCAAGGAAGAGACTGCACAACTAAGCAGTACTGAACCTGGAGAGACGGAAGACTTATTTTAAGAGAAAAAAAAACATGACGACGGAGCACGGGGAGTTCATCAGAGCATACCTGCTATTTGAGGAGAAAGACATCAAAATAAACAGGAGAGCATTAGAGAAATGGATAGAGAGAAAGAGAGCTCAACTCCGAACACACTTGTGTGAATGCTCTCAGCTGCGGAAGAGGAAGAGAAAGAGAGAAAGATGGTGAAATACCTGGAGAGGGAGCGGAAGGCTTCTAAAAAACAAGAGGAAAGGCGACTCGCAGAGGCGATGAAGAAACTGGACAAACACTCTGCCTCTGAGGAACAGAGTAAGCTGGAAGTGGAGAAGAAGAGGGCAAAAGAGGAAAAGAAGAGATTGGAGAAAGCACTGATGGAACAGAAAAAGAGAGAGATGGCAGCCTGATCTCAATCAGCCTTCGTACAAATGCATACGAAAAATGTGAATGTACAAATTCGTGGTGATACATACGATACAAAGAGGAGGTCTGGTGGTTCCATGTAGGATACATTTATAGGACAGACGTAATAGAAGTTGTTGGAAAGAATGATATATCCTCCGAACCAGTTTTGATCCTACAAAGTAGGCCTAGCCTACT